>NW_007727480.1:405189-409224 GCF_000696425.1 Galeopterus variegatus | reverse complement strand
ATATACATTGTATATTGACAAAATAAAAATTTAACGAAAAAATAAATAAATAAATAAAAAAGAAAAGAAAAAAGGGGTGGCTAAATTAATATCAGATAAATTTTAGAGCAAAAAAATTACCAAGGACAGAGACATTATATTACATTACATACTGATGTAGTCAATCCACCAAGAAGACATGGAAATCCTAAATGTCTATGCATCAAACAACAGAGCAGCAAAATATGTGGAGCAAAAACTGACAAAATTAAAAGGAAAAACAGACAAATTCACAAGTCTAATTAGAAACTTTAACATCCCTCTCTTAATAATTGATAGAATAACTAGACAGGTGATCAGCAATGATATAGGAAAAAATCAACCACACTATCAGCCAACACTTGTAGAACACTCCACCCAACACTGACATAATGCACATTCTCTTCAAGTACCCCCATGAAATATATATAAAGATAGATTATATTCTAGGCCACATGTCGGCAAATTCAAAAGAATTGAAATCATACAGAGTGTATTCTCTAATCACAATGAAAGCAATAATAAAACCAATAATAAAAAGATAACCAGAAAATTTGCAAACACTTGGAAACTAACAACACTTCTTAATAATCCATGGGTCAAAGAGGAAGTCCCAAGGAAATCAATTTACTAACTGAGTGAAATAAAAACACACATCCAAATTTGTGGCATATAGCTAAAACAGTGTTGAGAGGGAAATTTATAGGGAAATGCTTACACTGGAAAAGGAAAGTCTTAAATCAATAATCTAACATGCCTCTTCAAGAAACTAGAAAAAGAACAGCAAAAATAAACCCAGAGCGAGCAGAAGGAAGTAAACAATAAAGAGCAGAAATCAGTGAGATTGAAAACAGACAGAAAATAGTGAAAATCAGTAACACAAAATGCTAGTTCTTCAAAAAGATCAAATTGAAACAACTCTAGCAATGCTGACAAAGCCAAAAAAATTAAAAAAGAGAAGACACCAGTTAATAATACCAGGAATAAAACAGGAGTATCACTACAGACCCTACAGACACCCAAATCATAATAAGGGAACACTGTGAACAGCAATGCACATAAAAATTTGACTATTCAGAAAAATGGATCAATTTCTCAAAAAAGTATAAACTACTGCAACTGACCCAGTATTATGTAGATACTTTGAGTAGTCCTATAACTATTAAGGAAATTGAATCATAACTTATAAACTTCAAAAAAAGAAAACTGTAGGCCCAGTTTCATGGAAGAATTCTAGCAACAGTTTAAAGGAGAATTAACAACAATTCTATACAGTCTCTTCCACAAAATAGGACAGGAGGAAATAGTTCCTAATTCATTTTTGAAACCAGCACTACCCTGATATTGAAACCAGATGAAGACAACACAAAAAGAGAAAATTATAGATTAGTATATGTTCATTAGTCATGAATATAGGTACAAAAATCCTTCACAAAATATTAGCAAGTAAAATTCAGCAATATATAAAAAGAATTAAATATGATAAACAAGTGGAGTTTATTTCTGGGGTGCAAGGCTGGTTCAATATTTGAAAATCAAGCAATGTTTTCTATAGTATTAGTAAGCTAAAAAAGGACAAATCACATGATCATATCAAGTGATGCAGGAAAAGCTTTTGACAAGATTCTACACCTGTTCATCACAAAAACTCTCAGAAAATTAAGAATAGAGGGGAACTTCCTCAATTTGGTAGAAAATATCTACAGAAACACCTACAGTTAACATTATATTAATGGTGAGAAACAAGAGTTTTTCCCACTAAGATCAGGAACAAGGCAAGGATATCCACCATCACCACCCCTATTCAACATAGTACTGGAAGTTCTTGTCAGCCCAAAAAGGCAAGGAAAGAAAATAAAAGGCACACCATTCAGAAAGAGAGAAATAAGACTGACCCCGTTTGCAGATGATAGGATGATCTACATAGAAAATCCAGAGATCTAATATATAACTTTTAGAATAAGTGACTTCAGCAAGGTGATGGGATACAAGATCAACATAGTCATACATAAATCAATTGTATTTCTATATACTAACAACCACACGCAGGGAGAGAAAATTTAAGTATAATACAACTTACAATCACTCAAAAAATGCTCATGTGTAAGTCTAATAGCACACGTACAACATTTCAAATGCTAAAAAGTCCACAACACTGAAGAGAGAAATCAAAGAAGACCTTAACAAATGAAGACACATACCAACTTCATGGAAAATGCCAAATGTCAAATCTCCCCAAATTGATCTATAGGTTTAATATAATTCCTACCAAAATCAAGACTGTGTGTTACTGGCAGAGGGACAGACGCGTACATCAGTAGAAAAGAAAAGAGAACCCCAAAACAGCCCCACACAAGTATGACCAACGGATGGTTGATGCAGGAGCAAAATCAGTTCAGTGGAAGAAGGATAGATTTTTCAACCAGTGGTGCTGGAGTAATTAGATACCTGCAGGTTAAAAAGAAAAGAAAAAAGTACCTTGACCTAATTTATACCTTGTACAAAAATGAACACAAAATGTATCAGAGATTTAGATGTAAAACAAAAAACTATATAAATTTTAAGAGAAAATCTTGGGCACTTTGGGCTTGGTGAAAACTTCTCAGACATATCAAAAGCACAATCCATGAAAGAAAAAAACCCAATAAATTAGACTTTATTAAAATCAACACTTTTGTTCTGTGAAAGACCCTGTTGAGAGGATGAAAAGACAAACTACAGACAAGGAGGAAATATTTCCAGAGCACATATTTGACAGAAGACGCATATTTAGTATGTATTAAGAACTCTTAAAATTCAACAGTAAAAGAAAAAAGCAAGCAATCCACTTAGAAAATAGGCAAAAGTCATGAAGAGAATTCTTGCTCTATCAAGAAATTTCTCTTGCTTACTCGGGGTCCCAGACTCCTCCTTTACCTTCTGCTGACTCGCCAAGAGACCCCAGTATGTTAGTGTTCTTTTGCTACTTTTTTGGTGATTTGTTTTCCAGCAAAAGAAAACTAACATTCCAAGAATTCTTTCTCACTAAAATCCACACACCACGTGATTCTGAACTATTGTCTTGGCAAGAACTTGGAACAGGGGAAAAGCTGTCAGGAGAGATTTTTGCAAAAGATCTCAGGGACCAAGAGCCAAGGAATAAAGTGATGACTTTGACTTGTAAGATAAAAACGAATTTAATTCTCTTTATCCCGGCCTCTGCCATCTTTTCATTATAAATTAAGGGGGAAAATACTCTGATCTCTTCAATAACTCTGGCTCCTTCAATGAAGAATGTTTTAGGCCCTGGAATGTAATTAAAGTGATATTGTATTTCTTTTAGTATCACGAGTATAATACATAGATGTCAGTGGATGCTTTCCAACAGAATTAAAACAGAGACAGATGGCTGACATTTTGGTTGGAATTAGAGTCCACAGGAATGTTTTATATGGCAGCATTTTTAAATGGGAGATTCAGACCTCTAATAAAATGCCTAGAAATTTCACCAGATATTTTCAATAGCTATTCTTAGATCAATATTTCAGCAAAATTCAAAAATATTGATTGGTTGGTATTTAAGTAGCAAATAATATATTTAGAATTATGACAACCATAATCTAAAACCTAGTGTTAGGTGCTTTATCATTATGTCAAAAGTACATCAGCCTTTCTCAGATGTCCTGTGTCTCCAAATATGAAACCCTGGGAATGATACCAGCTATGCAGCCTTCTTGGTGGGGAGTGGATAACCTGAATCTGTCATAAGGGAATATCAGACAAGCCCCAAGATGAGTACTGTTCTGTGGGGGAAAAGGAAGGGACAGGAAGCTGTATGCTTCAAAAATGTCATTGTCTTAAAAGACAAACAAAGGCTGTGGAGATGTTCCAGACTAAAGAAGGCTAAAGTGACATGGGTACCCAGTGCAATATCTGCCCCTAGACTGGATCCTGTCCTGGAAGCATAACAAAGGCTGTAGAGGACATTATTTGGTCCAAAGAAAACATTGGCATACGAGCAGTAGATTATATAAAAGT
>NW_007727480.1:396102-404430 GCF_000696425.1 Galeopterus variegatus | reverse complement strand
TCAAAAAGTTTGTGGAAAATTAAAAGAAATTTAGAAATTTAGAATTAAAAAATAGTCTTTCCATGAACTGTTTGGTGATCCCTCGTGTGTGTGTCTGTGTATGCGTATAGAGAGAGAAATATATGAGAAAGGAAATAAAGTAAATAACAAAAAATAAGCAAATCATATGGGTGTTCTTTCTACTATTCCTAATCTTGCAGCTTTTCTTTAAGTTCGAATTGACGTAAAAAATTGAGAAAACAGTTTGCAAAGTCATGTCGTGATGACCCGCCTTTCTATTCTCCATCGAAAGGCAGTTAGGTATTAAAGCTAAAAGCATAGCACCAAAATGCTTAAATTTGAACCCTAGCTCTGCCACTTACCTGCAATGTGACCTCTGGTAAATGCTTTAATCTCCCTGTGCCTCAGTTTCCTCATCTGTAAAGATGGGCATGATTATAGGAAGAGCATCCATCTTTCGGGCTGAGAAATGAACGGGGCCCACGTGGAGCACGGAGAGCAGCACCACACCCAGGGCCGCCTCTTGGGAAGTGGACCTGATCGTGCTTTCAGGCAAAGAGCTCTACGAGCAAGAGTCAGGTAAACTGAGAGCCAAGAGGATTCTAACAACAACAGCAGCAGAAGCAGCAACAGAAGGGGAGATCTTACAAGCTATCAGGACTCACAGGCTACGGTAAATAAAATGGTGTGCGTGATTCAGCTAGAGACAGAGGCAAAAAGTGGCACAGAATGGGAAGCCCATTAGCAATTCAAACGGGTATCAAACTGTGCACAGATTAGAGGAAGCATTGCAAAGCAGGAGAAAAAGGAAAGATCATTAATACGAGGATACTTCAAAAAGTTCATGGAAAAATAGAATTAAAAAACAATACAAATCTTTCCATAACTTTTTGAAGTACCCTCATAAATAATATTAGGACAATTAATGTTTCACATAGAAAAATAAAATAAAATTAGATCCTTTCTTTAGGCCATGCACAAAAATACATTTCAAATAAACTGACAACCTAACCATGAAAAATACAACCACTTTAAAAACTATTTTAAATGTTTCTTAGATGAGGCAGAAAAAACAAACACCAAAAAGGAAAAGACTGATCAATTTGATTATATCACATTTAGAGGCTTCTGCACAACAAAGGACACCACAAGATAAAAGATAACGTACTGAGAGAAGATACTTGCAACGCTTGAAATGGACAAATAATAACAACAAAAAAGCACATTAAAGACCAATTACCAAATAAAACTTGGACAAAAGGTATACAATAGGAAATTTACAGGAAAAANAAAAAGGAAAGATCATTAATACGAGGATACTTCAAAAAGTTCATGGAAAAATAGAATTAAAAAACAATACAAATCTTTCCATAACTTTTTGAAGTACCCTCATAAATAATATTAGGACAATTAATGTTTCACATAGAAAAATAAAATAAAATTAGATCCTTTCTTTAGGCCATGCACAAAAATACATTTCAAATAAACTGACAACCTAACCATGAAAAATACAACCACTTTAAAAACTATTTTAAATGTTTCTTAGATGAGGCAGAAAAAACAAACACCAAAAAGGAAAAGACTGATCAATTTGATTATATCACATTTAGAGGCTTCTGCACAACAAAGGACACCACAAGATAAAAGATAACGTACTGAGAAGATACTTGCAACGCTTGAAATGGACAAATAATAACAACAAAAAAGCACATTGAAGACCAATTACCAAATAAAACTTGGACAAAAGGTATACAATAGGAAATTTACAGGAAAAAATCTTGCTGCCTGATAAAGATATGGAAAATAGTTATGCTCAGTAGTAAACAGGAACACACAACCTAGAAACTTCAAGATAATATTTTACACCTCTAATTGGCAAAAATTGAGAAGTTTGACAATAGCAAGTATTACTGAGTATGTAGGGAAACAGATATGTCCACACACCCACCAGTGGAGAGCAATTTGGCAGCATCCAATAAACAGAGGAGTGTGCACACCCACAGGACACAGCAACCTTCCTTCCAGTGGTGTCTGCTAGAAAAACAGCTGCACCCGAGTTCCAGGACATAGAACCAAGAGGGCCCATCGCAGCACTGGTGGTCAGGCAAAAAGCTAGAAACAACCTAAATTCCATCAGTAAGGAAATGGATTAAAAAATAAATCAGTAAATGACAGAGTGTTTCAACAGAAGCTTACAAAGTATGGATGGTCCCCACTTACAGTGGTTGACATGATTTTTCAACTTTATATGGTACAAAAGTGACACGCATTCAGTAGAAACCATCTTTTGAATTCTGAATTTTGCTCTTTTCCTGGGCTAATAGTATGCGTGTGGTACGATACTCTCATGCCATGCTGGACAGCAGCAGCAAGCCCAACCCCCGGTCAGCCATGTGACCGTGAGGGTAAACAACCCACACGCTCTGTTCACAGTAGCTGAGACAAGGAACCAACCTAAATGTCCATTGATGGATGACTGGATAAGGAAACTGTGGTATATATACACCATGGAATACCACTCTGCCCTAAAAGAGAATGAAATACTCCTTTTGCAATGACATGGATGACCCTGGAGAAACTTATGTTGAGTGAAATAAGCAAAGCACAGAGAGATAAATACCGTGTGTGCTCACTCATATGTGGGAGCTAAGAGAGAAAGGAAGGAAGGAAAGAAAGACCACAGTAGTGCCGTGATCCAACAGAGGGAGGGAACATTCCTAGGGCTACAAAGCAGAGTAGGGGGGAGTTGGGGAGGGGGAGGGAGGTTGGGGATAATTGGGTGGGGACACAGGGTACAAAAGCAATTTCTGGTAATTCGTATCTATGAATATTCATAATAAATAAATAAACAACCCATACACTGCACTGTAGTCTGTTGCCAGATGATTTTGCCCAGCAGCAGGCTAATGTAAGTGTTCTGGGCATATCTAAGGTAGGCTAGGCTAAGATATGATGTTTGGTAGGTTTGGTGTATTAAATGCATTTTTATTTATTTATTTTTTTTTTCCTTTTTGTCTTTTTTCGTGACCGGCAACGGATCGCAACCCTCAGTGTCGCGCCCGCACCGGACCGGGACCGGCAACGGGATCGCAACCCCCAGCGTTGCTCCCGCACCTCGCTCAGCCAGTGAGCGGCCGGTCTGTATGTGGGATCCGAACCCTCGGCGGGAGCCCCGCTGTGCTCCCAAGCAGCGCACTGTAGCAGTGCGCCACCGGGCCGGCCCAAAAATGCATTTTTGACTTAAAATATTTCCAACGTGCAGTGGGTTTACCAGCCGTAACCCCATCATATGTCAAGGAGCATCTGTGGTTGAAATGAACGCATTTGGCCCTGCATTATCACAATGGGTAGATAATGCACATGTTGACTACGCCATGGTGGATTGCCGTAAAGCTCCTAACACCTAGAGAGCAACACAGGAAGGAAGCACAGCCAAACCAGGGTGCTGTTTCCTCTGGAGAGAGAGAGAGGAAAACAGGACAGAAGAAGGAAGCCAAAGGGCTTTAACTCCGTCTCTAAGGCCCTATGTCTTTGATGGATAAGTTGGTTTAGCTACCTACTTTTAAATACATGTGTCTAAAAAAAACCACAATTTTATTTGTTAGTTCAGAGTGTTGGTTTCATGAATGTTTGTTATATTAATCTCAGTTTTTAAAAACAGTCTTAGAACACTCAAAACTACTACTCTCCAATTACTCTGTGTATGGGAAATAGTGGGCTGGCTTCTCATCCCAGGGTCCCAGCTCAGCCACTCACACTTGTGAGACAGGAGGTGCCCGGTTTGCATGAGCTCAGGTTACAGGACACACCTCTAGGTTGCAAGCCATCCCCAAGGTCTCAGGTCCCTCCTTTAGTCTCTTCCCTAGAGGAAGCCTACTGTTGCTACTTAGACCTATTTTCAGCATCAACACAGGCAAAATGAGACCACAAGGGGCTGGCTTCTGCAAATCCAGTATCTGGACATGCTCCATAGACAGGGGTTATATAACACTGGTAACTGAGCATACTCTGTAAGGCGGAGTTTATCCTTTGAATGACCTTCCACTAGAGGTGCTAAAGAGCAAAGAATCTTCTTGAATACGTTCAGTGCATGTGATAGGATTTGACCAATGAACATGCTCCAAGAAGAGACCAACTGAACATGTGCAAGACTATGTTACATAACTGGGAACCCACCCCCTTAACTGAATACACATTAGACAGTAAAATTATAAAAGGCGAATCCCAGCAGAAGGCAGGGTTGCTGCTCACTTTCCTGGGACCGATCCATACTTCGCTGGCTGAGGTGTGTGTGCTTTACTTCTGTGTTGAGCTTAGTTTTAGCAGGGGGCTGCTCACTCTCTTGAGCCCGCCTGCACTCTGCACTGAAGTTTAAGTGTGTTTTTCTTACTTTTGTATTAAACTTGTCATGGGCCCTGTTCAGTCTCTGGAGCTAGGCCACACTTTCTCTATGAAGTCTGTATCTCTTATTCATTATGTTAAACCTGTTCTCACTTTCTACTGTAACTCTGCTCTTGAATTCTGTCCTATGGTGGAGTCAACAACCTGGGAAGAGGGTGGGGTGAGTTGGGGCCAGCTATCGGTCCTCCCAGACCCTTCCTCTGGTATCACTTGGGAGCCTGGGTGTCATAGGGTGAATGGGCAGAGTTTGCCTCCATGTCCCCTCAAGGCTACTCAGGCATAGTTCACATACATTCTGGGTTGACTGGCAGAGTCCCACCCTCACAGGCCATCTCTTAGTAAGTTATACCAGATAAGTTCCTAGGCCCTGTCACCAGTGAATAAATGAAAAGCGCAACTTTTTCTTACCTTGCTTTCAATGGGCAGATATGTTATTTTTTGTTCACAGAAATGTATTTACTGGAATTAAGAATATATGTGATCATTATGAAAAATTTCGATACAGAGAAACCATAATCCTTCTTCCTAAGAAGAGTAAAGGATACTAGCAAACCTTTGTTTTATTATACTCCAGTCAATTTTTGGATAGGTAAGCAAGCATGCAAAACATGTGTTTTGCATGTAACATGTTTTACACGTAGAGTTAGAGCTATGTAACTGCATGCCTCTAACTCTACAGCTGTCACTTTGTCACTTCTGTTCTGTCCATGTCAGTTCATAGAAAGTCATGTCTTTCATCTGAACATGTTGGAGGTTCTTTGAAACCTTT
Source organism: Galeopterus variegatus (assembly GCF_000696425.1). Classification (NCBI taxonomy): domain Eukaryota; kingdom Metazoa; phylum Chordata; class Mammalia; order Dermoptera; family Cynocephalidae; genus Galeopterus; species Galeopterus variegatus. Next base: position 399,260 of record NW_007727480.1, on the reverse strand, counting down.
GAGCATTACTGAGTTAGCCAGATTCCTACTTATAATCACTTGTTTCTGGTTTTGACTATGGTTGCAGCAGTTTTGAACAAAATCCTATTAAATATTTTGGGGGGCTTTTACCCTATTATTTCATTAAGATAAATTCCTGAGAGTGGAATTTCTGGGTAAAAGGTGTTTGTAAACAGCTTACATTATGCTATGCATTGCCAAATTGCCCTCTGGAAAGACCGGCTTCCCTTGCATCTATGCTCACTAATTCCATTGCATCCGTGCTCACCATGTGTCACGTACTGTGCTAAGTGCTTTAAATGTGGTCATGTATTTAAGTCTGTCCACAGCCCTAGGAGAGAGGTGCAATCACTATCCCCAATTCACAGATGAGAAAACTGAGCACAGAGAGGCTGAATGACATGCCCAAGTTCCCCAGGCTGGTAAATAGCAGAGCAAGGATTAACATTCAGGGAGTTGAACTAGACACCCACTCCTAACAAAGTGTATCTCTACTCATAGTACACGAAAGCAACAACAGGCTGTAACACCTTGAACAGGTAATTAAGACCTCCTCCATACCATACAGGTAGCAGTGGTACCTATTTCACAGAGTTGTTGTGGGGACTGAATGAGCTAATGTAATGTTTAGCAGAGTATCCAGCACATTGGAGACACTCGAAAATGTTAGGTGTTATTATTTCTTTTATTGTTTGTGAGCTTGAGCATTTTAAAGATTTATTGTTTATAATTCTTCAGTGAATTGCCTGTTATATAATTTGCACAGTTTTCACTGGGTTTCTTACACTTAACTTCCTTCCTCCCCCTGGGACAGACTGGTTTGTGTATCTAGGTAGGGCAAAAGCAGAAACAAGGGGGAAGCTTCTCTTTCCTCTGCCACGGCGCTGGGCGGGCACGCTGCCTTTAGCTGCCTGCACATCCTTAATCCTTGCTTGCTGGTTCCCAACATCCCCCCGAGGCCACCGTCAGGGACCCATGTCCACATATAAACTAATAGGTGCTGTGACTGTCCATCTGTCTGACATGCTCCTCCTGGGGGCCAGGGTCTTTGCTCTCCCCTGCTCAGAGCAGGCTTCAGGTCAAGTCCAGTTCTGGGAATAATTTTGCCCATGTCCAGGATACAGACTATGGCTCCAGAGACAGATTACATCTGGAGACAGACTGCTTGGCTTTGAGTCTTGGCCCACTACAAGTCCTGGAAAAGAGCATCTTTGTGTACATGAGGCGCGTCTGTTGTCTTTTTAGGAAGTAATAGTTGATGTCAAAGGGGACTCTGCAAAGTTGATTGTCTTTCTTGATCTCTGTCTGTCTCTATCTATGCATACTTCTAACTATCTCTCTGTGCCTCTTTCTCTGTCTCTCTGGGTTTCTTCCTCTCTGTCTGCTTCTCTGGCCTTATATGCCTCCCTCCGCAACCGGCCCTAGTTTTCTGTTAGTCTCTGCCTCTCTCCCTTCTTCCCTCTTTCGGTGCACAGCATTAAAGATACCTCTGGATATGAGTCCATCCACCTCACTGCATAATAACACTGATTCTCTATTAACTGTGCCATAGCTTCTAATATGTACAACTTCTCATTCTATTATTTTGATTTGACTTAACTAAATTTAACTTCTTTCACAATTCTGAAAAGTAAACATTATTATCTCCCATTTCATTGGTTCAGAAACTGATATGGAGAGGTTCAGAAGCTTGCCCCAGTTCAGCAGCAGCTTAAATCCAGACTTTTCAGGATCCCAAGCCTGAAGCTCTTTCCACCACTTGACTTTTCCTATCCATTGGTTCAGAAACTGATATGGAGAGGTTCAGAAGCTTGCCCCAGTTCAGCAGCAGCTTAAACCCAGACTTTTCAGGATCCCAAGCCTGAAGCTCTTTCCACCACTTGACTTTTCCTATCTTCCTTAGCCCAGAGCATTTGTAAGTTGCAGCTGAAATGAAACAAACAGGAGCATTCTTCACTGTTGGTTCCAAGTGAGAAAAAAATGTCTATCCAAAGGCACATATTTATGCTTCAGCAATTGAGCCCAACAGCTGACACTCTCCCAGTATCCTGCTCACTGAGGTCCCCAGGCCAGAGAAGACCAACCATCTGCCCCGTTTCCACACTCCCCACTTACCCAGGAGGAAGAGAAGGGCTCTCAGCATGCGGACCCCCAAGCCCATGCTGGCACTCTGCTCCTGGCTCCTTGCAGGGCGGGCACAGGGAGCTGTGTGACCTGAGGTGCCAGGGGACAGGAGCCAAGCCCGCCACGTGACTGATGGGGAAGGAAGCCACTGCCACAGCCGGAAAGCCGCTCAGTTCCTCTCGGCACTCTGCCCTCTGACTGGCGGTGGAGGGAGCTGGCCTGCGATTAGGGCCCAGTGTGGAGTACCAGGGTGTTGCTCCTATAACCCTCCACAGAGTGCGGGAACCATGGGTGGGTGCAGTTTCTTGCCCAAAGACCCAGGCTGCTAAGTCCTCGGGGCAGATGTGTGCACAGCTGCTCTGCCCTGCAGCCTGTGCAGCAGCTCCTGCCCTAGGGCAGGGATAGGAAGTGCCCACCCAGCCACAGCTCTGCCCAGTCACTGCTTCCATGCTGTGGACCCCTCCAAGCCTGCAGAGACCTATAGTTCTCTTCAGAGTAACATCTTTCAGTGCCCAAAATGAAGTATACAGGGATTATAAAAGAAATAACAGTGTTGAAACACAATTATCAAAAAATTTAAAAAACAAACTTCTGATACAGAAATATATGTGCTTCTTTATCTACATCAACACAGTACAAAGCAACATCTAGTGGCAGATGAAACAGCTACCACGATCTCGAGGTGAGATGGATGGAAATGATATTTAGAGATATCTGTAACTGCTGGGATGTGGGTGGAAATGCCTGTGATTCCTACTAGTAGTAAAGTCACCGTGTGGTGATGTCACTGGGGTTTGTCTGCCGCACTCGTGTTGGAAGGAAATGCTAAGTTTCTGCTAGAGGTGAGAACAGATGTAACTCTTCCGGTCCCAGCTCACAGACCCCAGGTCACGCTTGCAGCCTGGAGGACCCTTGGTCATCGACGCAGGCCCAGCCACAGGTGTGGAGCTCCTGCACGTCCCCGTCATGCTCGCACGTGGTCACAGTGCTCAACTAACCCTGACCGCCCACATGAGGACCAGCCTGAGCCCCCC
>NW_007727480.1:393258-395361 GCF_000696425.1 Galeopterus variegatus | reverse complement strand
CACTCGTGTTGGAAGGAAATGCTAAGTTTCTGCTAGAGGTGAGAACAGATGTAACTCTTCCCGTCCCAGCTCACAGACCCCAGGTCACGCTTGCAGCCTGGAGGACCCTTGGTCATTGACGCAGGCCCAGCCACAGGTGTGGAGCTCCTGCACGTCCCCGTCATGCTCACACGTGGTCACAGTGCTCAACTAACCCTGACCGCCCACATGAGGACCAGCCTGAGCCCCCCAGCGGGGCTGGCCAAGGCTGAGCACTTCCCGTCCCCGAGGCCTCCCTCAAAGGCCCACTGAGCTCTTCCCCTGTCCACACTCTTAGAATGTCACCTCTATTTGACCCCTGCCAAAGCCCCATGAGTTAGTTACCGACCTGCCATCCTTCCGCAGAAGAGGGGTCCCCGAGCGGTGACTGCAAGAGCTGCCCTACCCAGGCTGCTGGCGGCCTGTGCCTCTCATGCTGCCCCCTACTGAGGTGCGGCCAGAGGCGTCAGCTTGCCCTGGTGGCCTGATGCCCCTACGTCCTCCAGCGTGGCCGCTTTTGCTCCTTCTGAGTCCCACATAAGCAATGGACGTGCCTGGAAAGGCTGATGATGAGAAAAGCCTTTGCTTATTTGGTTGCCCAAGATTCCCTCCTTCCAGCCGGACACGCTTTGTTCTACTCACTCTGTGAAATTGAGGTCAGACTTCATCTGTGTCAGGAAACACTCTCCCCCTCTCGGTTCTCCTGAAACGTGCAGTTAATGGAAACCCTTGCAGGGGAAAGTCTTCCTCCAAGCGAACAGTAAGAAAGCGGCAGAGGCAGTGCTCTGCGGGCAGTGGCTGGAGACCCGGAGCTGCGTTCACACCCACCCAGGGCCCCCAGTGCTCCAGGCGGCTCCATTTCCATGTGAAACCACCAATTTTCAAATGTCTGCAATTAATTGTCAAATGTTTCTGAATGGGGTGAGTCAACGCGAACAGCCGAGTGAACTGCTCTAGAACCCTTCTGGAAACCTCCTCCGGGCTCGCCCCATTGCACATACACCCAGGAAGGGAAGTGTCTGCAACAACTCCTGCTTTTCACCCTGCTACAACCGCCCAAGTCTGGAAAACACAGAGTCTGCTACCCACTTGAATGGAGAAGGGGGAAATACAGAATCTCAAAATGCCCCATAAAGCCAGAGTCTCACAAGATGACCTGACACCTAGCCATGGCACCTCGGGGCGATGGCTCGTTTGTCTTCCTGGTGTGGCATGATGCCCCCAGCACCACTGGCATTCTACTCCATGCTTCTGTGATGAATGCCAGGTTCTGATCCTGAGGTTGCACCTGGCACGACAGGCTCTGGGATGACTCCAGAGCTCCTTGCCCAGCACCTGACACAGTGCAGGATCCCAGTAGTGTCTGTGGAATGGAAGTCGGTTCACCTAGCTCACACCCAGGCCCAGCCAGCCCAGCCTCCACCCACCGGGCTTAGCTGTGGTTGGGGAGGTCACCTGTACTGCCAATCAGAAGAGAAGGAGCCCTGCCCCAGGAGCTCTGATATTCTGCCCTGCATTCAGGGTACAGTGTGCTCTTCCAGCGCTGTCACGCTGGGGAATTCTCTGTCCTCCCCCAGCACCCTCAGCCCCAGCCATAGAACTCACAGGATCGACGCTTTATGTATGTGCCTTTAATGCAAGCCAGGAGAAACTGGCAAATCCTTCATTATAATGGGAAATTTTTAAGAAGTTAAAGGTAGGGAAGATTTGACACAAGGATTGATTTTTTGGCCTTACACAGAACTCTGCACCCAACAATTAGAAAATTCTTCTCAAGCATACTTGCAACATTTACCCCCCACATATGGCCACATACTGAGCCATGATGTAGGCCTCAAAAGTTTCAAAGGAGAGATGACATATAGACCACATTTCCTTACTACAGTGCAACAGAATCAGCTGACAGTTCTAAAAATACAACGGTTAAATTTCCACAGGCTTGGAAATTGAAAAACATTTAAGTAACTCATAGATCAATTAAAAATTATACTGCAGATTAAAAATAGCTATAACTGAATGGTAATGGAAACACTGTATATGAGGTTTTGTAGAATGCCAGCAAAGTAATAATCAGAAGAAAATGCA
>NW_007727480.1:390013-393063 GCF_000696425.1 Galeopterus variegatus | reverse complement strand
TGAAAAACATTTAAGTAACTCATAGATCAATTAAAAATTATACTGCAGATTAAAAATAGCTAGAACTGAATGGTAATGGAAACACTGTATATGAGGTTTTGTAGAATGCCAGCAAAGTAATAATCAGAAGAAAATGCGTAGAATTAAATACTTAGAAAAGAAAGGCTGAAAAAGGAATGAGCTAAGCAACCAGTCTGAGAAGTCTGGAAAAAAATCAGTCCCCCCCCTCCGCACCCCGAAAAAGGCAGAAGAAAGGAAATAATAAATATGAGAGAAGAAACGAATGAGCCAGATAGCAGAGAGAGAATAGGAGGATTGATAAACAGCCAAAGTTTCTCTTTTAAAAATGAATAATATGATAAACTCACAGAATGGATTAAGAAAAAAAGAGAAGACAAAAATAAATAATATGAAGAATCAAAAGGGAGCAAAAATACCAAAAAGGTAGCAATAATGGTAGCAATTATACCAAGGTAGCAAAAATACCAAAAAGGTAGCAATTATTAACAATCTTATGCCAATAAATTCAAAAACTAATGAAACAGACACAATCTCAGGAAAACATAATTGACTGAAACAGACTTGAGAAAAAAAGAAAGCCAGAAGAGTCCTAATATCTTTCAAAAAATCAAATCAAATAGTTAAAAGTCTTGCCGCAAAGGAAATACCAGGAAAAACTTTTATAGAATGTCACAAAAATTTTAGAAATTTTAAAGACTAGAAAATTCCAATATTAACAAACTCTTCTAGATAATAGAAAAAAATAAATATTCTCTGACTCATTTTCTGTGAGGCTAGCACACCCTCGTTCCCTTACTCATGAATATAGAAGCCAAAATCCTTAAAACAAATTTGCAAATCAAACCCAGTGATGTATATACAAGGTTACTGCAAAAAATTTGTGGAAAAATAGAATTAAAAGATAATATGAACCTTTCCATGAACTTTTTGAAGGCCCCCTTCTATGTAAAATATATATATAAATATGTATTTTATATTTGTTATATATATAAACTCTCATGTATCATGACCAGGTCATTTACCTCCTAATGGGTTAAAACAGAAAAAAATAAATAAATTATCTCAATAGATACAGAAAAGCACTTGATAAAATCCATCACTCATTCATGACAAAAAAATAAAAGAAACAAAAAAAACTAATAAACTGGGAATAGACAAAGAACTTCCTTAATTTGATAAAAAGGTATCGACCAAAACATAACAGCAAACATCATTGTTATTGTGAACCACATAGATATTATCTCTTCAAAATTAGGAATAAGACAAGACATCCTTTATCACTATTTCTAGTCAATATTGTCTGAAGGTCTAGTTAGGGCAGATATTTTTAAAAAGAGAAAAGAAGGAAAATACAAAGAATGAGTTTGGGGAAGGAGAAAATAAACTGTCCTCTCAGTTGATATGTTTGTCTACATAGGAAGCCTCTAAGACCCAAAGACTAATTGTTAAAAATAATAAGGTGGCTAGATACAAGAAAGAACCACCAACAGAAGAATGGAAAACTAATTTATAATATATTTCTACAAAGGAATATTGTCAATATTTTAAAAATCAATTGAGTTTCTATACATCAATAACAAAACATATATATATATATTTTGTGTGTGTGTGTGTGTGTGTGTGTGTGTGTGTGTGACTGGTAAGGGGATAGCAACCCTTGGCTTGGTGTCGCCCGCACCACACTCAGCCAGTGAGCGCACCGGCCATCCCTATGTAGGATCCGAACCCACGGCAGCAGCATTGCTGCACTCCCAGTGCCGCACTCTCCCGAGTGAGCCATGGGGTCAGCCCCAAAACATATTTTTTTAAAAATTATATTACACCACTGTCACTCCACAACGTATATATATTTCAAAACAACATGTTGTACACAATAAAAATGTACAATTTTATTTTTCAATTAAATAAATAATAATAATAACAACAGTACTACCAATACCCACAACAACAAAATATATATATGGAAAATAATCAATATATATCATGCATTTGATATGTATGTGTGTATGATGAATCTAGCAAAGGTTGCTCAAGACTCACACGAAGAAAATATGAGTGCACAGCATTAGAGAAGAACTAAACAAGAAAAAGCGTGTCATAGTGAATATGAAAACTTAAAAATTGTGAAAATATGAAATCTTCTCAAATTGACCTCTGGTGTCAGTGCAGTCTTAAAGTCAATCTCATTAGCAATCAGAGGAATGAAAATCAAGACCACAGTGAGATACTATTTTACACTTTTTAGACTGGCAATAATAAAAATCTTGAGTAATGCTAAAGTTAAGTGAGAATGTAAAAAAATATGGCATAACATCTTTGAAAACAATTTACTATTTTCTGGTAAAGCTGAAGATTAGCATATCTTGCGATCCAACCATTCTACTCCTGGAAATATACCCAGGAACTCTCTTATGTGTACATTCAGAGATATAGAAAAGAATATTTATCATGGTTTGTGGTAGCAAAAAAAAAAACCTTGAAGAACTATAACATCCATCAACAGAAGTTTATAATAGATTTTTACAATGAAATATTACATACCTAAACCAACAAATAAGTGACAGCAACCTAGGACGACTTGGATAAATCTTAGAAACACAATATTGTGTGAAAAGTGAAATTGCAAAAGATGACAAACACAATGATACCACTTCCATAAAGCACAGAACCAAGCAAAACTAAAGAATAAAGAGTCTAGGGATACATATATCTTATTTATTGATAAATACAAAGTACTGATAAAGACAAAGTTCAGGAGAGGACGGTGTCTCCTAGCAATGTGGCGGGGACAGAGAAAGAGCTCACCATAGGAGCAGCGGTAACATTCTAGTTGTTTGATTTGAGATAGGTACATGAGTATTTGTTTCATTATTATGGTTCATTAACAGGAAGGTCATATGCTGTTTATCCCCAGGTAAGTCCTGGTTTATACCCATTATCCATTATAATAGCATCCCTTTTCACCCCCAAAGGTTTAACAAAGATCCTGGTTTGAATAATAAATTATATACTCTCCTTATTCATAACCC
>NW_007727480.1:386691-389810 GCF_000696425.1 Galeopterus variegatus | reverse complement strand
TGTTTGATTTGAGATAGGTACATGAGTATTTGTTTCATTATTATGGTTCATTAACAGGAAGTTCATATGCTGTTTATCCCCAGGTAAGTCCTGGTTTATACCCATTATCCATTATAATAGCATCCCTTTTCACCCCCAAAAGGTTTAACAAAGATCCTGGTTTGAATAATAAATTATATACTCTCCTTATTCATAACCCACATACACTATGATCAATTTGATATTTATTAAAGATTGCATAATTAAAATAAACTTTAAACAAATATTAATGGCAGCAAGGTTGCGTTGATAGAAATTCAAATCGTTTCACACATTCTATCAATAAGAATCAGCAGCTTTCAAAGTTTACATAAGCTTTGACCCATTAATCTCACTTTAAGGAACGTAGTTTAAGGAAATCATTGAACAAATGTGCATGGATTCATATGTAAAGATGCTTGCCAGAGAATCATTGAAAATTAAAAAGCAAAACAACAAGTAAGACAGGAACCAACCTAAATTGGCACACGTCTAATGAAACAGCAAGCAACCAGGAGGGCTACACCAGCAAATGAGAGTTCTTTTATCTTCACCCCCTCTCTTGAGTTTCAGTAAGCAGATTGTTGTAGATACCTGTTTCCAGGGAAAGAAGAAAGATAAAGGTTGTAAGCAAACGTGGTCAGAGGTTGCAGCCCACTTGTCCAAGACCTTTGCAATTAAAGAACAGTGCAACCTTGGACCATGGTTAGCAAAAGTAATAAGGTAAAGTAAGGATATGTGTGCATTTAGGAGAAGGCCAGAGGGAATCCTATATATAAATGTGATCCAATTTTACTGTAAATGCATATATATGTGTTGTTTCTTTAATATTATTTTCTGGCTCTAAAAATTCTGTTTATGTCTTTACATACACATGGTTTAATTTCTTTCCCTATCTCTGCGTGGCTGTGCACACTTCTGTTCCCTACCCAAGAATAATATTGTGATGCTAAATTTTCTCAAATATGGCCAGGTCATGATAAAAAGTATAAAGTCCATTAAGGTACTAATGCAAATTTTATTATTAAAGTAATCCATCTAGAAATAATGAAACCACCAAAATCCAAAAGCAACTTTCACCCTTAATTTTTTCCATTTTCCCACGGGAGCTAAGGAGCTGGTTGTCCACTGATTTGACTTTGGGGAAGCCATGGACCAAACCCATGTTCAACAGTACAATGAGCTAAAGCCAGGGAGACCTGGTTCAGGGGCTTCTGGCCAAAGAAACCCAGGCAGGACTTGCTGTGAGCCCAGTCCGAAGGGAGCTCAGAGGAAAGAGCAGCTTTCTCAATTGTGCATTCGGTTTCATCTGAACTTAGCCATCTGAAGTCTGTGTGAGAATTAGGTATTTCCCTCACTGTTGAAAAGAGGACCTTCATTCTCAGCCCGTATGTCTTAAAAGTTTGCAAAAGTTAGCATTTATCAAATCTGAACACCAGCAAAAATGCAACCCATCCAGATGCCTTGTTTCTTGACTTTAACCTTGAGTAAAGGATCGCTTGCTATTTGGGCATCTTACATGATGCAGGTAGCTTCACAGAGAGCACTACCAACTATTGGGGGTCTCACACCCCCATCTCATTTTCTCAGGAGGAATTAACATTTTTATTGGCTTCTCTGACCAGGAAGTGAGCCTCAAGTCATCTCCAAATTCTGAATTTGGATGAAATTCTGCCCTGGAATCTCAAGAGTTAAGTACAAACAATAATTTCTTTGTATAAAACAATGTCATTTTATAAAAATTTTGAAAATGGACCTACATAAAATATCTCTTCTTACCTACACAAACCCGAAGGCCTATGTACATGGGTGATATTCCCACCAGGATATATTGTTTACTAAGCACTAAGACTTGGAGTAGGAAGAAGGCAAACATTTGAGAGAGAGAAAAACAGTATTGGGGTTGAGTAGGTCTTTTTAAAAAGATATTTAGAGTCAGCTATAATTTAGTGTAGACTTGGGGTCAGATGACCTTGACCCTGAACTTAACCTCTCTGCATCTTAGTTTCGTTTGTAAGAGAGAAATAAAGATGTACACACAGGGTTGTTATGAGGATTAAGTGAATTGATACAGGTAAGCCTCCTAAACAATGACTGCCACGTAGTAAAGGGTGTGTTGTCAATGCTATTGTTATTTTCTGTTATGTTGATTTACAAAAATGAACTCAATTTTGAGTGGCCTATAAAATGAATACTGGAAATCAATACTTGGAGATACAATGGGTGACTTAAATAAATGGAGACTGATCCCATGTTCCTGAATAGACTGGCATCATGTCCCTGATAGACCAGCACAGGGCTTCTCGCAGAGAAGTGAGAAGATCCATTAATCCCTGTGGTCTAAATTGATAACTATGAGAAACCCTTGTGGAGAGAGAAGGCACCTGGGTTTCAGTGTGCACTTGTAGGAATTGGCAGCCTGGAGATGAAGAGGCTTGGGCACACCCACCAGGTGTAGGCTGGTGGGGCACTCTCTGCCTGATCTCTCACCTCAGTTGCCCGGACAAAGTGACAGAGGAGCAAGCCCAGCCCAGGGCCAGGTGAAGGTTGTGCATGCATATCAGGAGACTCTGGAGCAGGGGACCAGTGCCAGCAGGCGATGCCAAGTGGCCTGCCCCGGGCACTTTCTAACCTGATCTCCAGCCTGCTACACTCTGGCCACACGTGCCCACAGCTTTTGTTGCCACTAGGCACTAACAACGGAGAGTAGGGCCAAGCGTGGCTACTAAGCAATCCCGTGAGGGCTGATAAACTCTAAGGCTGGAGGGTGGGAAAAACTGTGCAGCCAGGAGTGCTTGAACCCAGATCACAAAGCCAGAGGAAGTGCCCCCAGCACACCCCCCAGTTCCTTCAACGAGGCACGAGTGGAGCTGGGGCTATGCAGCTCCCCTGGCGTGTATCACCACCAACGCAGCTGGCTGGCCTGAGATCACAGGAGCTCACAGGGGAGACAATGAGAAACGCACACAGCCAAGTGTGAAAAGCAGAAAACCAAACAGATGATGACAGAGGAATCAGAGTCAGAGGAGCGGTGGGGGGGACCCAGTAATTCAACATAAGCACACACACAAAATACCCACAGAGATAAAAGAGGATACTGG
>NW_007727480.1:384752-385996 GCF_000696425.1 Galeopterus variegatus | reverse complement strand
ACCCAGTAATTCAACATAAGCACACACACAAAATACCCACAGAGATAAAAGAGGATACTGGAAAAATTAAGCAGGAACAAGTTGTTGTGAAAAATAACAAAAATAGAGTCACTGAATAGGAAAGTGCATGACTAAGAAGCACAATCAAGGATGTAAGCAAAAGAAAGAATGCAGCGGAAAAATTAATGAGTGAGCTCTGAAAGGTGAGGCTTAGAAAAACTCAGAAAACATCAAAAAGAGGAAAAAAGGAATATGAAAAGAATAGAATAAGTGCTAATAAATGTGGAGTGAAAGTGTCAACACTGATGTAATTTTGTATTGGAAGAAGAGAAGAGAAGAAAATTTGAGTATTGGAAGAAGAAAACTCGAGAGGGAAGCAATACTTGGAGAAAAAAACACGAAATTTCTCAGAAATAAGGAAAAGGACATAAGGGGAAATAAAACCTGAGTATATTTTATTGAAATTTAAATAATATCACAAAAGAAAGGAAAATTTTAAGAGCTCTAAGGGAGAAAATAAACATTACCAACAAAGAAAATAAGTCAAGACATATACAATATCTTAACCAAAACAATGGATGTGGCCATAAAATGGAGTGCTAAAGTACGAAAACTTGAAACCAAGAATTCTATATCCAGCTAAACTCTCACTTAAATGTAAAAATAAAAAACACAACCAAAAAACTTTAAAAGTCCATTGCCCAAATGTGGCATTATCAAAAGAATGAAGACAATATATATTTCTTTTTAAAAATCTCTTTTCTTCATTTTTTTATTTTCTGCACTCTTTTGATTCTTAAAATAATTATGGATACACATGCATATTTTCAGAATTAAAATTCTGTATGATATTAATATGGGAGGGGGGATAGAAGACTGGAAGGATAGCAGATGGACATTAGCATATGTCCAAGTAGTCCCCTTATTCCAAGAAAGACACGGGTATTGATAAGCTTCACAAAGTGATGGGAAGAAAATCATAGGGATGGATCTTATAGGTTGGGGATAAACATCAGAATAATAAAAAAAGCTGCTTAAATGTTAATGAACAGAAGAAAACTCAATCTGATCAATGAAATCTGAGAAAAGAGGGAAAGAAAAAAACAACAGAAAGTATGGTAAAGGAAAAAATTAAAAGAATATGACAGAAATAAGCTATAATTACAAAATAAGTAAAATAAAATAAATATAAATGGAAAGAATACCTTTGTGATGCTGGAGTAGACAATGTGTTTTTTTTTTTT
>NW_007727480.1:379805-383724 GCF_000696425.1 Galeopterus variegatus | reverse complement strand
TTTTTTTTTTTTAATAACACATAAAACCTAACAGAGAAAATTGATAAATTAAAGTTAAGAACTTCTGTGCATGAATCATAATACATGTATTTGACTCAGGCCTCATTTCCAGGAAAAATATATTTATATATATCTTGATATATTTATATATATAGATATGCATACTAATGACTCAGCAATTCTCTTTCTAGGTATATACCCAAGAGAAATGTGTGCATGCATATGTTGACCAGAAAACATGCTCTGGAATGTTCACAGCAGCCCAAACAGAAGTAGCAAAAATTTGGAAATCATCACATGCCCAAAAATTATAAGTTAATAAATAAAGTATATATTTACACAGTAGAATTCTATTAACATAATAAACACAGTCAATATCTTCACACAGAATAGATGGATCTCACAAACATAATATAAGCAAAAGAAGTCAGATACGTTTATGTAAAGTGTAAAAACATAATCTATGCTCTTTGAAGTCAGGATAGTGGTTTCCCTCGGGGCAGTGGTGGTTGAGAGGGGGCACAAGGCACACTTGAGGGGTGCTGGTTATGAACTTGGGGCTTCACACAGGTGCACTCTTCTTGTGAAAATTCTTTGAGTAGTAACCTTTTGATATGTACATTCTTTGCATGTATATTGAATTTCAATAAATATTTAAATATAATACAGAAACAACTAATATTGCATTTTATAAAACCCCCTAATATGTTGTCCATATGTTGTTCATATTAGTCTGTTTCTGTTGCTTATAGCATAAATACCTGGAACTGGGTAATTTATAAAGAAAACAAAACTTATTCCTTACAGTTTTGGAGGCTGGGAAGTCCACAGTGCAGGGAACGCATCGGGTGAGGGTCTTGGTACAGCAACAGTGACCCAGGGGTTTCACATGGCAGAAATGGAGGAGCAGAAAGAGAGAATCTCTCACATGCTCGCCTTTTAAAGCCCTCAGAACCACACCCCTGACAACCATAATTAGTCCATTCATTAGGGCATGATCCTACAATCTAATCACCTCCTCAAGGTCCCACCTTTCAATTACCATAATAGGATTTCCCACTCTCAATAGTTACAGTGGAGGGGGGCCCATGGCTCACTTGGGAGAGCGTGGTGCTGACAACACCAAGTCAAGGGTTAAGATCCCCTTACTGGTCATCTTTAAAAAAAAAAAAATAGCTACAGTGGGAATTAAGCTTCTAATAAGTGAACTTTGGGGAACACAATTCAAACAATCCACAACATTGTTAAACAAAAACATATCTTTAAAAGACAGTCATAAGAGCTGAAAATAAGAAATAAAAAATATAGCAGGCAAACACACAAAAAAGAGTATTGCAATTTTAATATTGAACAAAACAAAATTTAAGTTTTAAATTACATGAAGGTGAAAGATGGATATTATATATGCTGGTAAAAAAAAATAAGTTACAAAATAAAAATCATGTGATGTAGGCACCTAAAAATACAATCTCGAAATATATAAAGCAGCAACAGAGAAAAACCACAGGGATAAACAAACTATTATTGCTAGAGAATGTCATACATCTATTTCTGAAACTAAAACATCAAGTAGACGAAAATAAGCAAGAGTTAGACAACTTGAACAACATTATAAATAATGTCATCCTAATGCATTTATACTCAATAAAGAAATCACAAATTTTGTGACACATCATTTCCTCTTACATCTCGTTGGCAAGAACTTGCTCATAGGACTGTACCTGACTGCAAAGAGAGGCTGGGAAGTGGTGTCTTTCATCCATACGTCCTGAATAAAGTTGAGGGATTTATTACTCAGGTAAAAGGGGAGGGAAAAGACATACAATATAAATGATTAACAAAACACTAGTATTCACAGAGATTAATACAATGGATCTACCACTAGCAAGGAGGAAAGGAGAAATAACATATACATAAATAAACTATGACAAAATTGACTTTTTTAAAAAGAATTTTATAAAGATCTACATCGGTAAAAGTAGAAACCTCAAACAAATGGGCAAAAATGGGCAAAAAACATAAAATGTTGAAATTAGAAGAAGAAATAGACAATTTAAAGATACAATAGCCATCAAAGAAAAGGTAATCAAAGACATTCTCCACTTAAAAAGGTCATGTTCAGGTGGCCTTAGAAGTGAGTTCTACCACATTTTACAGATACAAACAATTTTTACACATATTTTTACAGTAAACAAAATGAGTAAAACCTATTCTACTAGTTTTAATAAAAGCTCATGTCGCCTGGGTGTCAAAATTCGATAACAGAAGTACAAAAAGAGACATTCACGTGTGTGTGTGTGTGTGTGTGTATAATATATTAACAAATCAAATTCTACTGCTTACTTTAAAAAGCTAACAAACTATACCAATATAGTTTATTCAAGAAATTCAAGAATGGCTTAAAATCAAAAAATCTGTCAATGTAATTTACCATATCTTTGGACCAAAGAAGAAAAATTACATGATTATCTGAACAGATATAGAAAATGCATTTAACAAAGTTCAAAACCTGTTTATGATTTTTAAAAACAAAAACGTCCTCGGTATTGAAAAGGAAGAAACAAAACTGTTATTGCTTTCAGATGAAATGATTATCCGAATAGAAATCTCAACAGAATTAGTATACAATTACAAAAATTAATAAAGGAGCTGCTTGAACACAAAGCAACTGTCTGAAGCAATAGCTTTCTTTTATAGCAGCAAAAATAAATTCAATAGTATATTCAAATATTAGGATGCCAATCACAACAACAACATAAATTACATATTATCTAGAGACTTAATGAAGAATGCACGAATCATTTATGGAGACATATAAATCTCTGATTAATGACATTAAAGAAGACCTGAATAAGTGCAAAGAACACTACACTTATATATGGGACAATTTAACATTAAAAAGATCATATTTGTCTGAAATGTATAGAATCGACCCAAGGACAATAAAACTTCTAGATAAATATTTAGGAATTTCCTATATTGATTTTAAACATTATATAGAAAAATGAAAGGCCATGAATAGCTAAGAGGATTTTTTAAAGGAGGGCATGGGGGTAGGGTGGAAATGAGGGCTGTCGGCAGAGGGGAGCTCACCCTACCAGGTATCAGTACTTGCTGAGTGATAGTGGTATTGATGAGAAGACGATGACAGCGACGACGGGGGTCACTTCGTGCAGTCCAGCAGCCTTCCACCGCCCGTCATTCCTTCCTGCCTTTCTGAGCTTCCATCTGGGAGCATCTTCCTCCTTCTTGAAGACCTTTTTCAGTTTTTCAGTGTGGGTCTGCTGGTAAGTTCTCTCCGTTTCTTTCTGAAAAAGCCTTTATTTCACTTTCTTTTTTTGCTGGATATGGCTGGAATTAAACATAGGCAATAATTTTTCTTCACCACGTTAAAAATATTATTTTATTAACTTTAATTTTTTTTGTTTAAAAGTCAGCTGTCAGCAGTGAAAAATCCATGTTTCGTGTAGTCCGAAGATTATAAAATTTAGGACAGATTATTTAAGAAAGAGAATATAAAATTAGGTTCAGAAATAAATATTTATTTAGAAGGAGAGGGAAAAAAATCATAAAAAATTACAAATTTACCAAAAGTTAAAAATACTACAAACATCAAAAAGCTTTTTAAAAAATATTTTTATGAATTAACCGCCTGACAAAACTGTATAATACTTTTTGATTTCTGTAATAATATGTATTCAAGATGAGTGTTTTTTATTTTTTTTTTTTTTTTTTTTTTTTTTTTTTTTTTTTTTTTTTTTTTGCTACATTTTCTCTCATGTCTCTTCATGTAGCAATTTTTTTAGAGGAGAGAGAGAGAAGGGAAAGTTTTTAACATGGTTGAAATTTGTTTTTTGTTATTGATTGTTTATAAAAATTTCTTTAGCATCACTCTTTACCGGTAGTGCAGAAAAAAAAA
>NW_007727480.1:377165-378702 GCF_000696425.1 Galeopterus variegatus | reverse complement strand
TTTCTGAGATCTGCCTACACTTAGGACCATAGCTTTGGTTTATTCCTTTTAATTGCTAAATTGCATTCCATGAGTTATATTTTCCACTCCATTGTTGATGGACCTTTACATCATTTTCAGTCTTGCTAATAGGATGCTTAAATTCACAATAAATAAATAAATAAATATTTTAGAAAATTAAAAACATGTTTTGTCTAGCTTTTCCAGTCAGTCTTAATGGAAAGAAAGGTCCAAATTACCTCATCTATATTCCTAGAGGTCCAATTGCCTCAAAGCCACCCTCGTTGTAGAACACTGCAAAGCTTGTAACTACGCAGCACCTGCAAAGCTCTTTATCCTCAGAGATTAAAGACTGCAACCAGATGCACTTCATGAAATTGCTAGCCAGCTGCTGAATACTTTAAAAAGTCTGATTATTCATATTAGTATGGATTGGTCAAGTCATCAAAGCCCTTTAAAATAGAAATTCAGGCCTTTAAAATAGAAATTCTAAGATCCCTATGCAATCTTCTGGTGGCAGGTCCTTCTCTGACCTATAGAAAAATAAACAGAGGCGGGAACACATGTCCACACCTAAGCTCACTGTCATGTGTCTGCTCCCAAAAGATCCCAGACTCAGAGCATCTGCCCTGATAGAAGGAATAAAGTGTCAGTCTTTCCTCACCCATCCCAGGCTTTCTTGCATAAGGAGATCTCAGCCCACATGCTTTCTCCCTCTCCTTGAATTCTCTCCCCACCTATCTGTTGCAGCTCAGGATATATACATTTAATTAATCCAGCTTTACCTCCAACCTGTAAGTAGTGGGAGAAGTGTCAGATCCATGTGGTGGATAAATAACAAGGGTTTTCCCAGGAGACTCTGTCCTGGTGAAAGAGGGTAACTGTAATTTTCAGCGGTGAGTAATTGTACATAATATAATCCTAAATGATTTTTCTTCTGTAATTTCATTAGAGTTTAGAAATTTAATTAGATTTTGAATCACTCTGAAATAAAGTAGCAAAACACCGAGAGACTGAGAGCAGTGGTTATTTTGTCCTTTGAGGCCACATTCTTGGTCTCAAATTGGCATGTCTTCATTAGGAGGAAGTTTGCAGAACTTCTTGATATATTATTGTCTTTCAGAATGGACTCTGAATAGGTCTTTGGAGAGCATTAGAAGAGTGCACAATTATTATGCACACTCTTCTTGAGGTTTAAGATCATCTGCCTTGCATATACTTAATAAAAATATGTCTCTAAAGTTGTTTAAGAAACTGTGGAGATAGGAAAGATGTTCCTTGAATGCCCCAATGCTGTTCCTGGATTATTAGCAACTACCTGTACATTATGATGCAGTGAGGGGCTGTTTGCTTAACTTTAATGATTATGTAAGGTTTATGGTTATTTTTATTGCTACAACATATGAACTGTCATGGTGGCTGTAATTAGAGGCAAGCTAAAGTGTTACTATTACAGTCCTCTGGGACTAGGGAGAAACTACTTCCTCCTTATCAACTTTGCCTCTGTGCAAGAGTTGGGGAAAGGAAAAAAAAAAAA
>NW_007727480.1:354327-376704 GCF_000696425.1 Galeopterus variegatus | reverse complement strand
AAAAAAAAAAAAGGAACCAAACTGAACGAACAGTTCTGACCTCAAAAAACAGTTATAACAGAGAAAAAAATGGAAAGAACATTAAACCTTCAGGCCAACAGCTTGTACCTAATGAAGGTACAAGGAAACAATCTTCTCTGAAATACCTGCATTTGTTTAATTCTGTGAAGGACCATTGCCCTTGTCTCTTCCCAAATACCACCCAAGTGACACGGTGGTGGTGCAAATGCTCTAAAGGGATTCTGTGTCTCTGCTACGCTACTGCTGTCTTGACCCAGAAATCCTCTCTAAATCCCAGACTGGGGACTGAGAAACTCAAGACTAACTGAGATATGCAGAGAAAAGAGCCCAGAGGCTCTGGGAGCCCTTTTGAGGCCCTGCCCCAAGCTGCAGAGAAAAAAGACAGAAGCCCCAGGAGATAAGATGGGTTAGACAATCCCACTACACAGCCGGTCTGAAGAAACTGGGATGGCTTGGGTAGGAAGCTGAAGACACACGTATGGACTCAGGAGAGCTGAGAGTTCTGCACGCTGAATATAAGAATCCATGGGCAGGAGGCAAGAAGAGAGCGATCCTGGAGAAAGAAGCATGGAAGGCGCTCCCAGGAAGACCGAGATTAGGGCATAGGAACCCGGGCTGCGGAGCAGAGCTGCAGCTGTCACCCCAGGGGATGCCCAGAGACACACGGTGCGGGGCTGCTCCTCCTCCCTGCACGAATCACGCTGTTTCATAACGTGCTACCAGGCTGAGCATTCTCTGAGGAGCAGGGATGCATCAGACTCATTTTGTTTCCGCTGCACACAGAGCAATGCCACTGTAAATCGGAGCTCGATGAACGGATGAATGAATGAATGAATCAGAGAACAGCAAAGCCAAGGTCTGTGCTGTGCTGTGCTGGCCCTGGACACTGAAAATGGGGCTGTCTTTGGGAAAACCAGTTGATAATTTTTAACAAAAGCCTTCAAAATGTGTACGCTCTTTGACATCCAAACTGTACTTCTGGGGTCTTTTCTAAGAAAATAATCTAAAAAATAGAAAATAGCCCTATGTGCAAACATACTTAAACAGTGAAGTATTAGAAATGACCCAAATGTTCAAAGAGGAACATTCCAAACCAGAACACACACACTAGATGGGATATAGTGCAACTGATAAGGTAATTTTTACAAAGTAGTGACATGGAGAAACCCATTTGGGGGGAAACAGTATACAAAAGTTGTTTACACAGCATGATCACAAAAATACATAGGGTAAAAAGACTGTAATGAAATATAATAAAATGACAGTAATAGCTGTGTCTGGGCTATATGCCTATGAGGGGATCAGTGTCTTCTCCCACCAACTTTTCTGTGTTTTCCAAACTTTTATTAATGCCACAGCAGTGGTCCCACTTCTAAAAGAGTCCTCGGCCCAGTCCATCTTAGTCCCCACCCAAGTGAGCAGCTGGCCCTCCGCTGAGGCTTTTCCAGAGGAACCATCTCTGGGGTCAGCCCCTTGGTGATTTCTGCCCACAGAAACCTGAATCCAACCCTCTTGCAAATGCACAGCAACGCTAAGTCACACAGCAGAACTACGTGCTGTGTGTTTGTCCCTTGCTTTTGTGATTTTATTCCACTTTATGTGAGTCGCCGAGGCTCCATTTGTGTCAAACTTCTGCCTTAGGTCCCAGCTGGGACAATTATCTTCCACGTATCTTCATCCTCTGTCATTTCCACTAGAGTTTAGTCCTCTCATCATATCCTGCTCTGTGCTCTGCTCGCTTCTGAGCAGTTGGGAAGAGCTTTCTCAAGGGTCCGATGTCAGCTTCTGGTGTGGCCTTGTGGTTCTGGGTGCACATTACTCTCACCGATTACCTGCGAGCAGCTGAGAGACAGGAGCAGTCTGTGTGGGGAGCTGAAGCACGGACCGGGCTCCTGAGTCGATCGTGAGCTCTAATTAAAGGTGGGGGTGGGGGACGCTAAGGGAGGGTGTGGAGCCTGGAATGAAAAATAGACGGGCAGGGGAAAGTAAGCAGCTCTGCACTGGAGGAGCAGCTTGCTGAAAGAAACAGAGGAAGCTGGATCCTGTCCTAGGCTTCTGGGGCCCGGACCCTGAGGATCCAGGCTATCGTTCATGGGTCCCAGGCTTTGGAGCCAGAGCATACCGGCTCTGAGTCCTGGCTCCATCCTTTCACGGCTGTGCCCAGGAGCAGGGCTCTCTGGGGAAGCAGGACAAGCCATGGCCGCCTCAAAGCATTGTCACAAGGCTGTGCCAGCCCAGGAAAGAAGGCCATGTAGTGCATGCTTAGGAGCTCCACCCGGGAGCCAGACTGCCTGGGTCCTAGCCTCTGTGCTCCCACTTATACACCGTGTCACCTTAGGCCTGTCACATAACCTCCCTGGGCCTCAGCTTCTTCGTCTGTAATCAGGATGATAATCATGGTAAGATCTGCCTGGCACTGAATGAGCTGACACCTGCGAGGTGGCCAGGCCCATAAGTGCCACACACAGTGTTCACTGTTTGACTTAGAACGGTGTCTGGCACACAGTAGGAATACCTCAGTCCTCACTGAGTTCCCAGATGCCTCAGAAGCAGAGCACATCTGTGTTTCCATCCTCCTGGGTCCTCCTGCCCCCAAATCCAGCTGCCCCTAGGTTTGGCCCACTCCTGAGCTGCCACCTTCCCAAGCTGGGTGGCTCTAGCTCCGTAGTGGCCCATCATTACCCCTGTATCCCTCACCACACAGAAATAAGGGGCTCATGGAGCCCTGCACCAGGGCTGGCTGCAGCCTGGGCATTAACAGCCTTCTCTCCAGACTCAGACAGCAGAATGCTAGTGACAAGAGACCCTGGGTCCCAGCTACTCCACATCCTTGCCTCACCTCGCCTACGCCCAGAAACTGCAGTTGTAACAGCACGTGGGGCATGCGGCTGGCCTTCCATGCCCCCACCCCCATGGCCGCATGGTGCAGGCTCCTCGCCGACCCCTCCTCTGCTCCCTCCTCTCATCCTTCCAGACACTGCACCATGTTCTGCCATGTGCAGGCACTGAGCCGGGTGGGGCATGGAGCCCAGGACTGTAGACAGCCCCTGCCCCCAAGGAAGAGCTGTGACGCAGCCTTGGCCTGTTCTGCCAGAGCAGCTACACTGAAAGTCTGAGCGAGTGAACATTCCAGAAAGACGCCCCTTGGGCCTCCATCTTCTCCCTGAAGCTTTCATGGGAGTGAACAGAGAGGACTCTCCATTCCTCCAGGCCTCCACCTGGAGACCCCACATGCTCATTGTCTTTGCTGTTCCCCAGAAACATCACTGATAATAGCAGCCACTGTAAATGCACTGAGCAAAGACCCCGGACCCTGCCACCCTCATCAGACAAGGAAACTGACTTTCAGAGAGTAGAGCAGCTGGCATGGACTCAACAAGACTGAAGCTCGGGTTGCGTGACTCCCAAGTCCATGATCTTCTCATGAGAAGAAACCCAAATGCCAAAGCCCAAGCCACATGGCCACATCCTCCACGTGGTTCTCATGGAAGGTGCTCAAGGGAGCTCAGAGGTGAGTAACGCAGTTGGATTCAGGGATTATAAGAGCCTTTCAGCCCAGTTTGGCCATTTTGGCTAAAGCATGGTATCTGGGTGCTCTTTTAGAGACAAGAGGTGGCCCCCAGATTTTGTTTTATCCCTGCAAGTGGGATTGCTCCTCTGTCCAGAGAAACATCTGGATTTCCCTAGTGCTATACCCTTCCCTCCTCCCACTGTACAAAACCTAAGAAGGAAATGCTTTTCTGGCATTCTGGACTGGAAGCATCATTTTTCCATTATGGGGATCATTCCTCCTGGGCTGCTTTGATGTAAATGCCCCCTGATGGGGTAGTGAGAGATTTAAAATACGTGCGGAGGCTAGAAGGCATTGTATGGCTATTGCCACCAACTGGGAAGATCGTGGAACACATACTTAAATCCTCCACACGGTTCTCATGGAAGAAGTCTCTAATCTACTCAACCTGAGCACAAGGCCAGGCCTGCTGCAATAGGGAGTAACCTAGAGGGGGCAGTACTGGGGAGTGTAACTCCTACAGCAATTCCTCTGATCACCTATGCACCCCACAGGGCCTGAAGCTATTCACCTGCAGTCTGGGTCTTGTGTTTGTAGTTCCCATTGTGGACTTTGCCTTGCCTTTCTTCCTGGAATGGATGGGATACAGAAGCAGTGACTTTGAATCTGACCGCTCACGGGGAAGGAGTGGTTACTAGCTTAATTTAGCTACATAATTTTCTCAGCTATCACTCTGCCCAACAGCCTTTGAGTCAGGTCTGCAGAAACTGCTTTCCATTTCAAAGGCAGGTAGCAGCTTGGTCTTTGGTTGGTTTAGAGTCAATCATTGCAGACTAAGAAGTTAGTTGTCTGGGCAAGAAAACTATACACTTGACTCAATCCACAACAACAAGATCAGATGTTGGGCACAGCCTCATTCACCTTTCCTGAAAATCAATTTCTCCCATTAGGAAGGAAATTGATAACAGTTCCAGGATGGACTTAATATAAGCCACTGCCTAGAATGATTTTATTTGATCCTATTCTTTTTCAGAGTACACAAACTATACAAAAGAAAAAAGAAATTTACCTGTACATTTCTTTCTCTATAAAGGGCTTGCAGCTTGGGTCAGATTTTATTGCTTTTGGCCAAAAGCCCATGATAGAATTTAGACTAAGGAGCAGATAAGCTGTGATCTTCAGAGTAGTTTGGGGTTACAGGGATCAAATGATTTTTGGAGCCCAGCTAGAAAGATACTTAGCATTTCAAAGGCTGTTCATGAAAGGAATCATCATAGTATCTGCCATATTGATTTATCTGGGATGTCTAACATCTCTTGAGCTCTGATTTTTTGGAGAGACACTGCATAGAAAGAGTAGACCAGAAGCTACAGTGTGTCTGTGTCAGCAGTTAGGAATCATCCTTCTGTGGGACTGATTTCTGTGAGTGCTGTTCAGAGCAACAAGGGACTCTGGGTGTGGATCTAGGATGGGGACAACGTGAGGTTTCCACTGCTTTAAGGACAGAAGTGACACCTATTCTGGCTCCCAAGCCTGGGTGGGATTAGGGGAAACCTCTTGGTAGTTGGAACTTTCACTCTTCACCTTCAAAGCTTTTTTCTCCTATCACAACTCCTCGAAGACCTTCTCTGTGCACCATCACCCACTGGCCTGTCTACTCCCCACACAATTCGTGTTCATGAAAACCCTCCTAGGGGAGGACTCACATACTGATCAGGCAGGAAGGGACCTTATTGAATACCTGAGTTCAACCACCTTGACGAGATGAGGCCCACGGATGTGAGAGGACCCCCCCCCCCATGTCACACCTTTGTGGTGGCTCAGCTCAGGTCTCCTTTCTCTTCGCCCTGTGTTCTTATCAATCCATGTCTGAATGGCTTCCTCAGCTGCACTTCAGAGGAGGCAAATTTTCGTACTCTAAAAATGAATTTGATTTGGGAAAAGAGCAAAAGTTTACTTAAAGCCAAGTCTAGAAAACTAGGTGAGCAGTCATGGGTGAAAGGCAATTGGGTTAAGAATAGTTCCTATGATTTCCTTATGATCAGTTTATTCCCCTTGAACTTCATTTCTGTAGAGGCCACGCTGGGGAACTGGTCTTTGGTGTATCTGCAGCAACCAACACAATGTGGTTCTCAGGTTTGCCCCTCCCCCATCCCGTCTGTCCCTCAACAAGGACTCACCTTGTCGCTAGGTGCTGCTCTCTCTTTCTCTCCTTTCATGCATAGTCCTGGCCCCACATTCTGTTCCTTTTCTCTCCTGAAATACTGCAAGCTTAAAAACAGAAAAGTTTGATTTGATGTGCCTTTTCAGACAGATACTAGCTTGCCAGATCTTTAATTTCTAATCTCCTTTCACCAGAGTTAGCAAATATCTTATTCCCAGAGACTCAAACCAACAATTTGAGAACTGAAACCAAGCTTTGCGTCAGCTCTTAAATAGATCAAATACAAGCTGAGGTCATGGAAAGAGAGCACTTAATTGAATCAGGCAGCCCCGGCTGGAATCCAGGCCCTGTCAACATCTCATGGGGAGCCAGCCAGTAGGAAGGGTCATGGGGAGAGTGGTTGGCTGAGCTATTGCAGAGGGCCAGGCACCGTGCTGGGCACTTCGTGTGCTCTGCTATGTGGCAGATGCTGCAACTGCCTCGCTCCACATCAAGCTGGCCACCTCCAGTTTCAGCCACAGCAGATGGACAGCTCCAAGCACACATCCCAGTACATCCCAAGGCATAAGCCTCGGGCTCTTTGCTTCTCTGCTTCTGAGCTTTCTCTAAACGCACAGCATCCCCTTCAGCTCATATACACCCTACAAATACTGGAGAGTCATTGCTTTCCGAACAACTCTCAAATGATGGGGGACGGGAGCCAGTAGACACATGCCCCAACATCATGAGTTTTAAACAGACTATTCTGCGCAGCTCCTCTCAGAGGTCCCTGCAGAGTTCAGCCTCTGCTGTCTGTAGAAGCTGCCTTGCTCATACACATTTCAGGGGCTTTTCCCTGCCTTCTTACCCCCTCATTCCTGCTTCCTGGCATCACCTCCCAGGTGTATTCTTTGCACCCAAGGATTTGTCTCAAGGTCTGCTTGGGGGAAAACATGAACGAAGGCAGCTCAAGCAATGGAATAAAGAGCTTTGCAATACATGTTCTTGGCTGCCTCATCAGAAAGGCGAACGCTATTTAATAAAAGACCACTTTGTCCGCTGAGCCCCAAGTGGTTTGGATGTGAAATTTGGGGGGAAGAGTTGGGGACCCCTGGACTATCTGGTGCAGATGGGAGGAGGGAGTGCAGAAGGAAAAGAGGGGTAAGAAGCCGGTGGGGACACTGGTGGAGACAGGCTCTGTGCAGGGCACCCGAAGAGAACTTTTGCAGAAGAGGCGTCAAATAAGAAATTGTTTGCACTATGGTGTCCTGTCTACCTCCTCCCCTGACCCCACCTCAAAAGTGTTTGTGTAAGTGGGTTCTGTGGTTCTCAGAGCAGGGACAGAGTTTTACACCTTCATCAGTGTCATGCAGAGGCCACCCCCCCACCCACCCACACACACACAAAGGAAGTCAGGACCTTCAGGCAAAAGTGGTCAAGAAGATGCAAGTTCCTGGGAAATCAAAATCTGGAATTGTGCGAGGTGCTCATGGCAGGTGGGGCTGGGAGTGAGCCATCCTGCCCAGAGCTTGAGAGGCAATGAGCTCCTCTTCCCTGCCCAGCCCAACTAACGTCCTCTAATAGTGCTGGGAGGCACCAGCTGAGGACAGCAGGGCGGTGTTGGGAGGGCTGCAGGACTGGTCCTGGTTAACACAAGGGGTAACCAGAATCCAAACCTGGGCGTGTCTGCTCCAAAGCCTGTGCTTTTCACAACGGCATGATTCTCCAGAGTAAAAACACTATTAACAAAGTCAGTGAAAGTCAGCGTGAGGGGAATGTCTGTTTCCCAGGTGCGCCCGCAAGGGCAGTTGAGTGGAGTGGCGTGCAGTGTTATTTCCACGTTGTATTTCCAAGCGTGCTACTCACAATTTGGCCACTCTGAGTGGCTCTTCATGTTCCCTGAAGCAGTTCTAGATGTTGCCTCTGTTCATTGCTGGAGGGGAAATGAGAGTTGTCATGTCCGGTTGAGACTCGACCGGTGCGAGCCAGTGACGAGCTCACACCTCTGGTGCCACAGTCTCATCGGGACTGAACAGAAGTCTCTTTCCTTTAAAGTGGGTCACCACTGAGCCTGACAAGCTGGCTGAGTGGCCTGGTCCCCCTCCTGCGTGCTGCACACACATGCCGGAGTGTGGAGACCGCTCTGCAGCCACTTGGCTCACAGTCACCGAGACTCTCCGGTCTGAACCTTTCCCACCTTAGGCTCCCTGTAGTGCTGCATTACCTGTCACCACCCACGTTCACCAGCCTCCCTCACAGTGTACTCTGCAGGCGGGGACAGGGTTCTTCCCATAGCAGGTACAACAGGTCATAATTACAGAGAGCTTTTATTCCAGACACTGTTCTCATTAGACTGTTCTCATCAGACATTATAATGTCTTTTTGACATTAACTAATTTTCTATTCAAAGGAACAAAAGATTCACTGTGAAGCAGAGCCACTGTGAGCTGGCACCATTAGTGCCACCCATTTTACAGATGAGAAACTGAGGGATTGTTGGATTACCTTCCCTAAGTCATACGGCTAGCAGGGGAAAGGGTGGCAGAGTTGGACGTCAATCCAGTGATCTGATCCAGGAGCTGGATCTTAATAGCTCTTCTAGAATCTTTCTCAAAAGGGGATATCCATAAATGGTGGGTAGTGCCATGTCTGAGCAGGGTGACGATCTGGCAAAACAACTCTCAGCCCAGATGTCTAAGTCTGTTCGGGCTCCATAACAGGACAGCAGAGACAAAGTGACTTACAAACAACAGGAATTCATTTCTCCCAGTTCTGGAGGCCAGGAAGTCCGAAGTCAAGCTGCTCCGGGCTCCCGTATACCACACCCTCTTCATTCTCCTCCTCTCCCCATCAGCTCGCCTTCTCAGCCTCCTTGGCTGGCTTGCCCTGGAATACCCACTCTAGGAACATGAGCACCTCAGGGCGTTTCCTGTCTGTCTTCTCTGAGTCTTATCTACACTTCCTCCAAATGCTGATGGTTCTCACATTCACTCACCAACCAGGCCCTCCTCCCTACCTGCAGAGTCCTCTATCCGACCACCTTCCTGACCTCCCCACTTGCATTTCCAGCTGGCATCTGAAACTTAGCCCGACGGAAATAGAACTGTTGGCTCGCACCCTCCCTGCAGCCAGCTGCTCTGCCCCTTTATCGGGGAGGTGCACATGGTGACGCCCGCTCCTTAACATCCAGCATCTACGCATCACCACAAATCCCAGAACCACCATCCTTCTCCATGGTGGCCACCTGGTCCAAATCTCTCCCCTCCTTGCCAGGACTATTTCAGTGCCCCCCACAGCTCTCCAGGCTCCTGTCTTCCCTCACTACAATCCCTTCTCCACCCAGCAACCATGGTGATGCATAAACACATCAAAAACACAAACAGCTCATGTTACTCCCCTGCATAAAACCATTGAATAGTATCTCCTCAGTTTTAGTACAAAACACAAACTCTATGCCAGGGCTTTTGTATGTTTGGTTTGGTTTGGTTTGCTTTGTTTTTAGTGATGTTCAAACCTTAAACTCCCATTTTATTTCATATCTCAGGAACCAAACCTAACAAATAAATAAATAAATCGGAACATACTCATATTAAGTCTGAATTTTAAAAGTTTCATTGGAAAGCAGGAAAGAAAGAAAGAGAAAGAAATAAAGAAAGAAACGACAATCACAATAAAACATTGAACTTTCAGAAGGAGAGAGCAAAACTGTGGTTACTAAAGGCGGGGAAGGGAGAGGTGGAGGGGGAAGAGCGAGAAATTGGTTAATGGACGCAAAGCAGATAGTTAGGAAAATAAGTTCTACTGATGTACGGTGGAGCTGGACGACTATAATGAACATTAACTTATGCATGTTATCAAATGGGTAGGAGAGAGGAAATCAGATGTCCTCAACACAAAGAAACGGTTACGTTTTGTAATGATGAACATGCTCATTACCTGGATTTGATCCTCACACATTGTACACAGGCATTGATACTCAGCTCATACCCCACAAATATATGCAATCAATTACGTTTCAATTAAAAAAGAAAAAGGAACTGGCATTGGATAGTTTGTAAAATACAAATTATACATCATTCCCAATTCAGCACTGAGTTTAACTTACTAAAGTGAAACAGCACAGAGTAGATCTTTCACGCACTTGGCTGAAATTCTGCCTCTGAACATTTATACGAAAACTTGTTTGTAATGAACATTCAGCAAATAGTTCAGAAATATCAATCAATAAATAAAAAGTGTCACTGATGAGCTTTAAATGAGTATCTCCAATTACATGTGGCCAGTGTGATTAATTTATCATTTTTATTTTAGTCAGCCAAATCTTACCTAATGTTAACATTGGCCTCAAGTTTGGCAAAATTAAAGATAAAAAAGGATGTTTTAAACTATGCGTTTACGATGATCCTCAGGATTTTTCCTAAGTCGCAGAATGTCTGTGGTAGGGAAGATATTATTGGGCAGCTATCAAATGCTATTAAATAAGGTGGCTCACCCACAAACACGTGGCCATGCGTGGCAAAGCTGGGATGCAACGTCAGGTCTGCAGGAGTCTAAGCCCCTTTGCCCTTCACGCCATTGTCCTTGAGTCTCGGCAGCAGTCGTGGTCCTTGCTGCAGTCACTGGCTCTGCACTCTGTAGCAGACACGGAGCAGGGCCCTCACGTTCATCATCTCATTTAGTCCCCATGACAGCTCTATGTGGTATGGACTGTGGTTATCACAATCTGCACACAGGGGACCTGAGGGTTAGGGCCACTACTGATCACCCAAGTCAAACAGCAGTCAATAGTGGGGCCATAACTGGAACCCTTGTCTATAGGATGCTGTAACCCATGCCCAGAAGCAGACCCCTATCCTGCCACCCCTGCAGCTCTGAGCCCTCAAAAGCAATGAACTGTACTCCCCGGAGCATAAGACGATGGTGGGCAGGCAGAGGGACTGGTGCTTGGGACAAACTCTGGCCAGGAGTTGGGGGAGTGGTCAACCAGCCCCTTCAGAGCAGCTGCAAGGAGACCCAGATGAGAAGCCAGGAAGCTCTATGGTTCAGCGTTCCCCATCCCATCTTTCCCCCTAGCTTCCAGTCTCTGGCAGTTTTCCAAAGCTCCTCCTGTCTGGGGAGGAGGGTTAGGTCTCCACTTCTCAACACCCCTGAGATAAACAGCCATCTGTTCTTGCCTGCCCTCCATGGTGGAGCTGCCATGGGGCCTCCTGCCACTTGGTGCAGGTGACTTACTTCTACCATGCTACAAAACCCCTCCAGGACCCCGCAGTTCCATGCCCTTCCTGCAGAACAGGAACGTCTGCTGCTGTCTCGCTCAACACCCAGGGCCTGGGAGGCTGAGCATGAGCCTCAGAGTGGCCAGTGAGGGTAGAGCTTGAAGATCAGACCACCATGGTCCTGGTCAGCCAGATGGCCAGGCTGGTGCATGCAGGCAGGGCCCCAGGGAAGCACAGACCTGGGGAGGTGGGGGCAATGCAGGGGACCAAGTTCAGGACAGCCCAGAGCAGGAGGGCATGGATACCCTGCCTGAGTTTGCAGGTTCCTGCCATTCTTCCCAGCCATGGTCCCTCCCCCTGCCCACCAAAGTGCTGTTTGTCATGAGAGGAGTGTCGTCTGCTAATAGCTTTAGTGCAATGGCTCCCTAACATGCTGCACGCCCCCGGGAAGTCACTGCATTTTCCTGCATCCTTGTTCATAAAATGGATGGGTGGTCAACTCACCTCTCCAAACCTTCTGGCCACATCTAACATAATGAGGCCCCCTGAAGCCTTGTCACTTCCTCCTTGGACAGACATGACAAGCATCAGAATCACAGGCTAATGCGAGAGCCATGACGTGGCTTCTGCCTAGCTGAGTGGCTCCAGGCAGGCCCATGTCCCTCTCTGAGCCTAGTTATGACTAGGTGATTTCTAAAGGAAGCCCTTCCAGTCTTAAGATTAGGTGACTGATGAAATGTTACTGTGCAAACAGGATACTTGATAAGTTTCCTCTAGTCAAAGAGCATTGAGCACCCAGCCCACAAGCTATTGCTGCTGACTTGTCTTCCCTCCTGGGGGTGCTGATCTCCAGGGAGGCAGCTCACTAGCATGCTGTCCAGCGCAGTTCCCATGAAAGCAACAGGCAAAAATCCTAGGCAGCACCACTATGTCACTGCTGCTTTCCGATAACACCAGATGGCTCTTAAAATAGTTGTCAAGTAGGTGCTGTGACTCTCAGATGTGCCCAGGCAAAGGATGAAGAGGATCAAACAGGATACTTGATAAGTTTCCTCTAGTCAAAGAGCATTGAGCACCCAGCCCACAAGCTGTTGCTGCTGACTTGTCTTCCCTCCTGGGGGTGCTGATCTCCAGGGAGGCAGCTCACTGGCACACTGTCCAGCGCAGCTCCCATGAAAGCACCAGGCAAAAATCCTAGGCAGCACCACTATGTCACCGCTGCTTTCTGATAACACCAGATGGCTCTTAAAATAGTTGTCAAGTAGGTGCTGTGACTCTCAGATGTGCCCAGGCAAAGGATGAAGAGGATGACATGCCTGTGTCGGGACACTGGAGAGCTCCTCCAGCCCGCTCTCTCAGGAAGGGTTCAGAGCTGTGAGGGTGGGCAGCAGGTGCCAGCGCAGAAAAGCCTGCAGAACGTGAGCACCCCCAGCTTCCAGCTGGGGCTCCTCCCATGCAGCCAAGGCTGCAAACAGGCTGGGCAGCCCATGGGGACTCACGTCACTGACCCACCCACATGCAGTGGCCAAGGCACAGCCAGGTACCTGCTCAGGGCCGTCTCCAGCTAGAGGGCTCGGTGTCAGTCAGTCCGCGCTCTCTGTCTCCTGCACAACCTCTCCCCACCCCCATCCATTCCCCACTCTCGAGGCTGCGAGAACCTCGGATCTGTAGAGTCCCTTCCTTTTATCAGCGCTGCATCTCTTGCTGTCTTGCTGACCAAGACACATGCTCCGGCTGACTGTGATGTGTTTGTGGAAATCCACCGGTTTCTGCTGTTTCATTGCATTCTATTTCTACCCACCCAACGAGGCATGCAAAATATTTCCAAACACACATACCTGTATCCAGGACTTCTTACAAGATTTATTTTCTGGACATAGTACTTAACTTAGCCAGGCATCCCTCTGCTCTTTGATGCGCTGCCTCCCCACGTGGGCTGCAGAAGAATGTGGATGGGGACACGGCAGCCACGCAGTGTTATCAGCTCCTAGGGATGAGTAGCATTAACAGAGTCCCGTGACTCTCTGTGGATTGGGGGAGACAGAGGGAGCCCCTATTTCCTAGGTGAGTGTACAGGAGCCCAGTGACTGGCCAGGTCAGCAGGGGTCAGCTCTGGAGGCCAGGCCTGTACAGCAGTCCCAGTCCTTCCCCACGACGTGAGATGGCCCAGAGTGCTTACTGTTAGAGGGTACCTTGCTGAGTATTGCGGGTGAGGTGCTAGCCTTGCAAACTCACGTTCAGACAGTGTGGGGAACGTATGCACGTGTGCATGCATATCTTATACACCAGCCCAAGTGCGTGGGAGGTGGTGAGGCCATTTATTTTGAAATGAAACAGAGGAAGGGAAGGGGTGGAGGGGGTGGATCTTCTCTGCTTCACGTGGGCCTGTGCCCTCTGTGCTGCCAGCCGCCTGGACAGAGCTCGGGGAAAAGCCGTAGTTCCCCACAGAGACTGGGAGACATCAGACCAGAAGAGAGAGAATGACGTTAGGACGGGTTACCCAACAGCAAAGAGCAAAACCGGGGGAAGGGGTGATCTGAGCAACGGCCTTCATAGAGAGGGTCGGCAAGAGGCCCGCAGATGGACTGAGATGGGCGGGTCAGGGAGGATGCAGGAGAAGGTGCCTGGAAGGCGAGAAGCGGGCACCCAGTCAGCTGAATGCAACCAAGTCGGCAACACAAAGGTGACTGCCCCTGACAGCGAAGCAGCTCTCTGAGGGGATGTGTTTCCTTAGTAAGGACAGGTTCAGTGGAGTGGGGACAGAAGAGTCCAGTGAGGTACGGAGTGGGTGGAAGGAGAGAAGGGAAGGCAGGGAGTGTCCCCAGCCTTCTCAAGAGGCCACTTGTGAACCAGAGGAAAGAAAGAAATCCGACAGATGGGTCCACAGGGTAAGGGATCACTCACACTTCTGTTGAAAGAATGCATTGGTCCCAGTGTCACTGGACCTACTAATGAAACCAGGACTCTGGGGGCTGGCCGGGACCTCCTGGGGGGGCGTGGGAGGGACGGGAGCAGGGCGTGCTGGAAGCTGTGGCAGGAGGCGGCCTGACTCACACAGAGGCCGCTCAGCGCCCGGGAGCCCTCCAGTGGGTTAGAGCTTCTGGGTCTCTGGACATGTGGGCAGATTTTCTTACAGTTGCCTGGAAATCCTCATTCTGTTGGTTTGACTTTGCCAGCTGAAGGGCATGGAGGTGGCACAAGAGACTACTGGTTTCCTCAGCGAGAGAAGAGTCTCTCTGGGTGGTTGGAAGTCAGCCTCGTGAGGCTGTGACATACATCAGCATGCCAGCATCCCGGGCAAAGGGCCGCGGGTACAGCGCACAGGTGTGGGGACGGGGCACAGGGCTGCCCTAGAGCGCAGACACGCCCCCTGTGGGCACTGCCGTGAGTGCCTCTGGGCTGTCGGGGATGGGGTGGGCACAGTCACTTCAAGTCTCTCCCCTGCCTCTTCCACCGAAAGCTCCACATTGGGCACAGGGAAGTCCCAGCGCCCTTGCTTAGCACACACTGAAAGTCCACACCTGAGCAACCCTCACCTCCCACTTGCTATCACCCTTTACAAATGGTTTCCCCTGGCAACAGCAGACACTTTGGGGTGGACTGAGGCAGGCAGGGTGACCAAGATCACTATAATTCCCCCATCTCCAGGGACACCAAGGTGACACCCCAAGGCCTGTGCCATCATCACAGAAGCAACCCTGCCTCCCTGACACAGGCACCTGGTCTGTAAGCAGGCAGCTACCTGACCAGAGCATGCCCAATTACATCCTTTCCTTGGAACTCAGAGAAGCGTCGAGGTTGGAGCTGCTCCCACAGCCGGGCTCTAGAAGGAAGGCCAGAGAGGTCCTGCCAAGGTCACAGACGCTGCTGCCACCACAGTTCCCACCTCCTGAGTCTTGTTTCTTCACGTCTTTCTCAGTATCTCTCACTCGCCACCCATTACACCTTCACTGCTAGCCTCCCCAGCCAGGGGAGTTTCTGTTGCTTGAGTGAAAGAAACTGAACTAATTCGGATGCCAACCTTGCTCCCACCCACAGCCCCTCCCTCTGCAGCCCCCTCTGCTTGGAAGTCACCCCTGGCCGCCAGTCCTTTGCATGGTGTAATCGTTTGCACCCTAAGGCCTCGTGGCAGACGCTGCCTCCTTCCTGGGATTTTCCTGGCCTTCCTAAGCAGATGTGTCTCTCCACCCTGGACGCCCTCCCTGGAGTGCCTTGTACCTACCCTATGGCATTTATCCACTCAATCTGGTGGTCTTAGGTAATTATCTTTTACCAACTAGAATTGCAAGTTCTGGGTAGGTTCTCTGAATCTACCACTGGGCCTCCCCAGGCCTGGATGGAAAATGCCCGGTGGATTTGGGTGATGAAGTGGGGGCACTGGAGAGGGGCATGAAGCTGAAGTTCTCACAGATGTCCATGCAGGCTGCAGCAGCCTTGGCCTGTGCCAGGCAGAAGTAAGGACGGGGACCCAGGGTCCCACATGAGGTGTGTACGCAGCCACACTCGGTACATGGCCACCAGTGCCTGCCAGTGCAGGGGGTAGGGCTGTCCCTCTACTCCAGAGAAAGTGCCCATGGGCAAGACCACAGAGTCAAACAGAAGGATGCATGGCCCCCATATCAGGAGTGACTGGAGCTCTGGGTCCCTGGGATTATGTGTCCTCCATGAGCCCCACGTGCTTGCCATGCAGTATCTCCAGGTGCTGTGTGGATGTGCTCAAGCTACAAGGACACATTCCATGAGACACAGAGAGACTGCCGGGTGGTGGAAGCTTTAACAACCTGAGAAAATTCTTGGCCAACAAGCCTAGGCTGAGGACCCTGTGCCTTGAGAGAATGTGCTGGAAGCCGAGCTGCTAGAGTCTAAAAGCACAGAAACAGGGTACACAGCCATTAGGGAAGACTACAGTGTGGAGCAGAATGGCTGTGCCCCCAAACTGCCTCCTGGAGAGCCAGCCTGCCGTCTGCTGCTAGGCTGGGTGCTGGGACCCACTCCTGATTCAGGGAGTCCCATCCCCAAGCCCTCCCCAGGCCTTCCCACCTTCCCTCAGGAAATGCCTTTCCAGGAGGCCAAGGAGTCATTTTCCAAAAGGCATAAAGTCCCAAGCAGCACGGAGTGACCTCCGGGGCTTCTGAGAGAGAGCAGCTCCTCAGCTACAGGAGCAAAGCCATTTGGTTTAAAATCCTCGTTAAAAGCAGCAATGCTCATTTCCTATATTGGGCCGTATTTCCCAATTACCATCCCAGAGGAAAACCTAGGGAGAAGGAGAGAAGGGAAGCCAGGCCCGGAGCCTTCGTTCATACGTTTAAATAAAGTGTGATTAAAAAGCACAGCCTGCACATTTCCTGCAGCACACCTTCCTTCGTGAACGTTTCTGATGAACACAAAATGGAATCACTTGAAAAAATTATTAGTTCAGCTTGAAAGTAATTGCCACTTATTTTGTTTATAAGGCAAGCTCTGCTGGTGACATCAGATTAGACTTAACTGCATCCTGTTTTGATGCTAACTAATATTTGCCCTAATATAAGCATAAATAAGTAGGAATTTCTCCTGAGACACCACAGATATTACATCCTTAATGGGACCTAGCAGTCAGAGGCAAGCCAATTGCCTGCTGTGGGATTATAATTATGTGTGCTCTTCCCCCCCTTTTAAATTTCATGAACAGAGTGGAGCACTAGAAGCCATTAGGCTTTCTCCAGAAACGCGGGGTAAAAATAAAGCCAGCCGTGTGCACACTCCACCGTCATCCATTCCGGAAGGTGATGGCATTCTGAACGCTCCCTCAAGTGCATTGCCTTTCCACAGCTTCC
Source organism: Galeopterus variegatus (assembly GCF_000696425.1). NCBI lineage: Eukaryota > Metazoa > Chordata > Mammalia > Dermoptera > Cynocephalidae > Galeopterus > Galeopterus variegatus. The sequence goes on along the minus strand of NW_007727480.1, from coordinate 359,997 downwards.
CGGTAAGTGGCTGAGGCCACCAGTTGCTGGGAGGCAGAGGACAGTGGAAGGAGCCACACCCCACGAGGCCGGGTGTCCAATACCGAGGTAGCCCGAGACACGTTCCTGCAGCCTCCTGGGGTGCCCGCTGTTCTATGCAGGGAGAGCATCTGCCAGCTTTGTCTGGGAATTAGGCTTTTGCTTTTTTCTGTGAGGGTGTTTGGTGGTGAGGACTCGGAGTCTCAGCTCAAAGGACATCTGAGCTACCTGGACAAATAGGGAGGACCCTAAATAAGAGCTTGCTCAGGCCTCAGGCTCAGGGCCTGTCCCTTAGCCCTGCCCCAGCAAGCTGCTGAGAATCTGGGGCCACGAGATAAGAAACGTGATGAGCATTTTGAGAAACAGACTGGGACTTAAAGGAAGAAGCGATCTGACAGTCACCTCGAGATGCTGGAGGCAGAAGATAGGATGTAGATGGCACAAGAAGCCTGGAGCCACAGGCTTAGAAGAAGTGTGGCTGGAGGGCAGGACGCTGCGGGGTGCCGCCTGGAGCTGGGGCAGGACGAGCCAGCAAGGCGGTGGCAGGACTCTGTGCTCTGCAGGCCTGCTCCACTGAGGCAGGACCAGGGAGAAGTGTGGCTGGAGGGCAGGACGCTGCGGGGTGCCGCCTGGAGCTGGGGCAGGACGAGCCGGCAAGGCGGTGGCAGGACTCTGTGCTCTGCAGGCCTGCTCCACTGAGGCAGGACCAGGGGCAGTGGGTGATCAGGGGACGACTGGTGGAGTCACACGGGGGGGAGTGGGGCCAGGAGAGGAAAAAGAGTTGGGGACGATGCTGGTGTCTGGTTCCTTCTCCCTGTCACTGGAGTCCTGGAGCCCTGCACAGAAGTGGTCCTCAAAGGGACTATTTTTCCAGCCAGTGGGAATGTCCAAACCGGCCCGCTTCTAGACTTCTGAAAATGACCTCTTCCTGTATCCCCCACTGGGCTCCCCAAATGATCTCAAATAAACCTTCTATTTGGCTCTCTTGGGCTTGTGGAACTGTGCACGCAAAGGAAACCCATCCACAGCCACAGCCTGAGGGCTGGGACCCTTCCATCCCTTTCCTGGCTTCTCGTTTCTCTGGCCCTCCATTAAACCAATGGCCCTGGCCATAACCCCATCTGTACCTGACATCAAGGATCACTTTATTACTGTTTTGCACTAGGTAGGGAAGAAAGGCGTGGAGGCCTGGACTATACCATGCAGGAACTCAGAGAGCAGACAGATTCCCAGAGCGAGGGGACACTCATAGAGCAGCCAGTGGACACTCCACAGGAGCCAGGGAGCCAGGATGGTGAGGAGGTCACCCAGGAGAGGGGTTGCCCAAAACCAAAGACCCAGTGATGGGAAGGTGGGCCACAAGTGTTAGGCAGAGCTATTCAGATTCTGTCTCACCCCCAACAAGTGACTACTGAGTATCTTTACAGCTGACGGTGACAGATGTGTCGTGGTATCATGGTACTTAGGAAGGTCAGTCTGGAACCTTGAGCAACGTGGACTGGAAAGAGAGAACCAGAGGTGGGAGCAGGAGTGACCCGCGATGACAAAAGATGGGATCGCAGGGCTCAGGGACTCCCCTGCCTGTGAGGAAGGAGCAGAAGAGAAATAAAGAACACAGAGGCCCAGGGGCTGCTACTAGAAAAAAAGCAGAGAGGTTTGTATCACGTTTATATCAAGAGGCTCAGCCTGCAGGAGCCGGTCAGGAAGCCGTGAGACTCCACCTTCCAGCCCCAGTGAGAGCAGCCGCCCCGACAAAGCTCCCCCACTGCTGCGAGGGACCGGCTGCCTGTTTCTTCTTGGATGAGTTTTTGCTGCTTTTGCAGCTGCTGAGCAACATTCCACCTTTTCTTTTAAATTTTTAGAAATTTAAAAAAAAAAAAAACCAGAAAAATACAAAAAAAAAATGCAATGAAAAAATAATCTAATCCCATATTTTCAGAACCTAGAACTAACATTGTGGCTATTTCGGCATATTTCTTCTCATCTGCTTTTGTGCTTATACACCTTTTTTTAAAATTGCACATTTTTTAAACCAATGTTAGAGTGCTTCGGCTAAAATTAAGACCCTTTATGCTCATCTCAACCTGGTGGACACTTCTGTTATGAGTTTTGTGCTGCCTCCAACTCATTTTTATAGTTATGTACATAGATAGGTGCATGTATATCCATAGAAAATAAATATAATTTGTCATGTTTCTATTCTTATAAATGGCATAAAAATGTGTTTTTCTGTACCTTGGTGTTTTTCACTCAACATTGGTTTTTGAGATTTATCCATGCTGATTGGGGGAGTCTCAAAGCTATGCCTTTTGTCTGCTGTCCAGTGTTCCTACCTCTGCAAGGATTGCATCTAAGGTTGTTAGTTTATTTGTTACACACATCGCTGCCATGACTGTACTGAACATCTCTCCTGGTTTCTACCTTTAAACTGACCTTTAAACACCAAATGTCTCTGTCTTCAGACTGTGAAAGCAACAGCCCTACGCAAGATAACCATTCCTCTGGGGCTGATACCTAAAGTGGAATTGTCACTGGTGGGGTATATGCATTTTAATTCCCTTCTCTTCCATGAAGGGATTTAACTGGCTGCACACTTTCCCAAAATAAACCCCTCAGAGTCTGGAAGTTTCAGTGCACTCTCAGGAGGAATTAGTAAAGAGGCTATCTGGGAAACTAGACTAAAAATTCTTCACATGAAAAACGCCACTTGGCCTCAGCTTACTAATGATGTTGGTATGAACTGTCACTCTTATGTATTTATATTTTTAATTACAAGTACATTATAACATTACACAAAGTGTGGACAGAGATAAAACACCATTCATACAGAATTGAAAAATCAGTTTTGTCTCTCAAGGCAATGAATCTTGACAGCAATTGTCAAGGGCTGCAGGTCCGTTAGGTGAAAGATTGACAGGGACCTTCGTAATCATAGGAGCTGATGTCACCCGACTCCACTAGTCAGTATCACTTATAGTGACCACTGGACACCAAGATCCTTATGGTATGATGCAATAGGAAGAACACACCACCATCTAGCAAGGGTTCTTTCCAAAACAAAACAAAAAAAATGAACCTGAATGTGAGCCAACATCTAGGTCCGATTGCCGGCTCAAGGAAATCTTGGGGCTAGAGAAACCTGTTAAATGACACCTTTTGGATAAAATCAGATAAATTCAGAATGTGGAAAACTATACAGGATAGATGCATGGATGCAGGTATGTATATATACATATATTTCCTAGCACAGACTGCTGGAAGCAATGATACCCCAACAGCAGTGAGCATACTTAGCACCCAGGCCTTAGTTGCTAAAAACCATCTCTACTAGAAGAAGCCAGCACTTCTTGGTAAAATAGCTATTCCAGGGCTAGAGCATAGAATATACAAGATGTCCTTGTACAAGAAAGTTAGAAAGTGCTCAAATAATTATGGCAGGATTTGTAAAGGACACCAGATTCAGCATGAAAGAATGAAGGACTCTCACTAGCCAAATCTAGGACAGTCAGAACATTAAAATAAATATGGCAGTAATAGATAATAACTTACTAAATAAAACAGGAATTCAGGAGTCCATGCTTATGTCAATCAACGAATAGGAAGGAAAAAGCTCTTCCTTACAGTAGAAACCAACTAATAAAAATAGAAGGAATTTTGAAATTAGAAAAGTCATCATTGGCAATTATCATAACAGTAATTTCATTCAGGCAAGAATCATCACTTGATGCTAAGAACAAGTGAGTAAAAGTTTGAGGAGTAACAAGATATTTACAGGGGAAAATGGTATTTCAAAGGTATATAAAAATAGTATTTCAAAGCTATACAAAAATAATTTTTCAAAAATAGTAACTTCACAGTTTCTTAACTGATCAAAATTAACATCACCAGTAATGGTACAAATTAAAATTACATGCCCCGATATGATGTACTGAGAGAAAACACAGCATCACTTTTGCAAAATTCTTGCCAAATATATAGCCTAAATCTAATCCAGAGGAAAGAGAAATCCCAAACTGAGGGACATTCTACAAAGTAATTGGCCTATTCTCTTGAAAAATGCCAATGTCATGGGAGGCAAAGGAAGACAGGATTTATTCCAGCTTAAAGGTAGCTAAAGAGACATGACAATTGAATGCAATGCATGACTCAGGATTCCCTTTTGCTGTAAAGAATATTATCAGGTATAGTCTGAATAAATCCTGTATATTAGATAATAGCATTATATCCAGATCTAGCTGCATAATTTGTGGGTCCAGGTGCAAAATAAAAATGTGGGTCCTTGGGCCGACCCCGTGGCTCACTCAGGAGAGTGTGGCACTGGGAGCGCAGCAGCACTCCTGCCACGGGTTCGGATCCTATATAAGGATGGCCGGTGTGCTCACTGGCTGAGCACAGTGCGGGCAACACCAAGCTAAGGGTTACGATCCCCTTACTGGTCACAAAAAAAGACAAAAAACAAAAAAAGTGGGTCCTTGTTCAAAAATTATCAAGAATTTTAAGATGCCAACAGCAAAACATTAAACCAAGCACGGAACCCTTCTGAGGCACAGGCCACATGCCCAGGATTGTATAATGCTAATTTCCCATTGTGATTGTTGGACAGTTATGCAAGAGAATGCCTTTGTTTTTAGAAAATACACATTGTAATATTTAGGGGTGATCATGTCTGCAACTTATTCTCAAATGGTTAAGAAAAAATAAGTTGTGCATTACGTGGGGTGGGGAGAGGTGAACATAGCTAATGAGCTACAACATTTGGATGCTCTAGGCTAAGGAACTCTCTGTACAAGTCTTCCAACTTTTCTGTAAGTCTAAAATTACTCCAAAGTTTTCTAAAAGGTACACACGTGAAAAAAATCATTTTGCTGGTTGTGATTATGGCATGTTGGTTACGCTTTTAAAAAAATATAACTGTCTGTTAGATGTTTCAAATATATATGAAGCAAATATTGCAAAAAGTTCTTAATTGTGCAATTGAGGAATTAAGGTGGTGGGTTAGTGAAGTTTATTATCTTATCTGCCTCTGCATATGTTTGAAAATGTTCATAATAGAAAGTTTTTTTTACAGGCCAACCCTGTGGCTCACTCGGGAGAGGGCGGCACTGGGAGCGCCGAGGCCGCGGGTTCGGATCCTATATAGGGATGGCCAGTGCGCTCACTGGCTGAGCGTGGTGCAGACCACACCTTGCCGAGGTTTGCGATCCCCTTACTGGTCAAAAAAAAAAAGAAAGTTTTTTTTTTAAAAGGTATTCTTGATTCCATGTACCATTTTTGTGTATTCCCTTCTGGCCTTTGGAGTGGTGCATATGCTTTATGTGGTACACACCATTTTAAATTCTGCCCTTTTGTTATTCATGTCGCTAGAGTCTTTGTAATTGGACCTTCAGTAGCTACATATTAGCTCATTGGCCACATAATAAATGAAATCATTCCCTTATTGAAGTTATACCTTGCTTATACAGTGCACTCAAATATATAGCGCTTTTCCCTATTTGTGAAATTTTCTTTAAAAAGATTTCCAAGGGCCGGCCCGGTGGCACACTGCTACAGTGCGCCGCTTGGGAAGCGCGGTAGTGCTCCTGCCGAGGGTTCGGATCCCACATACAGACCGGCCACTCACTGGCTGAGCGAGGTGCGGGAGCAACACCGAGG
>NW_007727480.1:338354-354211 GCF_000696425.1 Galeopterus variegatus | reverse complement strand
TCTGCCCTTTTGTTATTCATGTCGCTAGAGTCTTTGTAATTGGACCTTCAGTAGCTACATATTAGCTCATTGGCCACATAATAAATGAAATCATTCCCTTATTGAAGTTATACCTTGCTTATACAGTGCACTCAAATATATAGCGCTTTTCCCTATTTGTGAAATTTTCTTTAAAAAGATTTCCAAGGGCCGGCCCGGTGGCACACTGCTACAGTGCGCCGCTTGGGAAGCGCGGTAGTGCTCCTGCCGAGGGTTCGGATCCCACATACAGACCGGCCACTCACTGGCTGAGCGAGGTGCGGGAGCAACACCGAGGATTGCGATCCCGTGGCTGGTCCCGGTCCGGTACGGGCACAACACTGAGGGTTGCGATCCGTTGCCGGTCACGAAAAAAAAGATTTCCAAGAGTGGGATTTCTGGATTACAGACAGATCGTGTTTATGAATCTTAAAGCATTTTTCCAAATTGCTTTCCAGAAAGTAGTACTAATTTACACCACACGAGACTAGCCATTGAAGGTGGCATTAATTTTTTAACTGGTGCTGGGGTTGTGTTATATGCATCTTTCTGATTTCTCTTTTGTGAGTTGTAACTCCTCCATGCCTCTGCTGGGGGTGGGGGAGAGCTAACGTTCCTCAAAATCTTCATGAGCTCTTTGAACCATAAAGACATTACCTTTCATATCATGTGTGCCTCAATTGTTTTCCTGAAAAACTCACTTTAAATGGAAGAAGAGTGTGTAGCTATGTCTTATAAGCCACCATGCTTGCTGCCTCTCACGTTCTTTCTAAGAACAGCTCCATGTCCTGATAAGGCAATCATATGTTTAGAAAACAAAACAGTTATGTTTATCTAGAACATAAACTACAATGAAAAGGCTTTCTCTTGAAATAATTTGCTGAAGACTACAAAACAGACCAAAGGCCCTGGCTATGTCTTCTTGATCAAAATAACTAGCTTTTAAAAATGGCTGATGTGGTCTCTGTACTGCTTTCTTAATTAAATCAGACAATCTCTTCATTAGTAAAAGCAGATTATGGTAGCCAAATAAAGCTAACCCAAAGGAAAAAAGTGACACAGCCTCTATTTCTAGAAGAAAAATGTAGATCTGTTTCTCCAGGGTGGATTTCTAAATAACTCAACCTGAAACTGACTAAAAAAGAGCACCAGGTAGGGCTTGACACACCCACATTGTCTCAATAAGGAGTCAGTGTACGGTTTGGCCAGACCACCACCCAGTGGATGGCCTCCTCTCCTGACACCTGGGTCTCCCACCTGCCTAGGTCTCACCCCTTCTTCCCCATTTCCTATCTCTCCAATACTTACCAGACCATCATACACTGATATGGGATAAAGTTAGTGCTGATGGGGAAGGCAGAGCTTTCATCTGAAAGTGTCTCCAGTGGGGTTTGTGGATGGAGAATGGGGGAGGTGTCTTAAGTCAAGCAATTCTTCCACCGACAAAAGGGCCTTCCAGAGACTGAGGCCTTCTTCTGCCTCTAAACCACACCACCGGCTCTGGCCAGAGTCAGCTGAACATTACACTAAGGACATTATTCTCATGCTGCCCACTGGTCCCTGAGAACCCAGTGTCCTCTCACCAGGGCACACAAAACTTCTGGATCCCTGGCATGGACAGAAGCCCTACTGCATTGCTCAGCTTCCCCCACAAGGAGGTGGAGCCATGTGATTAAGTTCTGGTCAGAGATGAAGGAGGAAGAGATGCACACTACTTGTCACCATGCCCTGAATCTCTTGAGATCCTCCGTGGGCTTTCCTCTTTTTGTTTGCTCATTTTGGCTGGTCAGATGGAGAGGATATAGCCAAGAACTCAGAGCCAAGGGGATAGCACAGCCACAAGACAGAAGAGCTTGGGTCCCCTAATGACTTTAGGGTACCCCCCAGCCAAGCATCCTGCCTCTGTTTACTCCACCCAAGTGCCTCCTTTGCCTGTGACACATTACTGCTCCCGCTGCAGGTTGACTATAGTGGTGAACTAACACCTGTCTTCTGCCAAGGTCTATGGCCTCCCAGGACACCATTCAGGAAAGTGAACTAGGAATTCTTGATATCTCAGGAGTTGAGAAATACTTTTAGCATTCCTACCCCACCAAGTTGTATCCCCAAGAGACGGAAAAGGAAGACCCAGATTTGACTGATCTATCACCTCTTTCTTTCTTCTCATTCTACAGATCACAAGGATGGAAGGGATGGGTTTTTACTTTCTTTTCCTGTATAGCAGGGGCTGTGGTTATGTTATACCATGCATTTCTCTACGCTATAATTTATTGTAACCTTATTATTCACATTGGCTGGCCCTGGCTGCTACCATGTTGATGAAAGTTTCAAGAATGTGTAAGAAGCTTTCTCTCTACAAATCCTAGCTTTCAAGACTATTGTCTTGTTATGGACTCAAGAAAGCATTTAATTTGAAATATCAGAGCTGAGTAATGGCATGGTGTGTTATCTAATATGTGCCTTTCTCCCAGCCCCAGCCACCAGAACCCCACGCTGCATGGCCCCAGCCCCAGCCCTCACTCAGCCCCAGCCCCAAATTCTGGAGCCCCACCCCATGCAGCCCCAGCCAACAGAGCCTCACATCACAGCCCCAGTCACCCACAGCAGCAGTAGCCACACCCATCAGTGCCATCCAGAACTACTCAATCTACCTGGAACTACTGAGAATACAGAGTCTACCCAGAATCAGAACTAAACCATCCTACCCAACAGTCAATATAAAACAAATCTACAGGAGGTAGTCTCTCTCCTCGAAAGCCATCCCATAACAACAGAAGAAGCAACTGCTCCACCAGATGACCAAACATCAACATAGGGATACAATAAATATGAAAAAGCAAGAAAATATGACTCCATCAAAGGAATACAATAATTTTCAAATACCAGACCCCAAACAACACAAAACCATTGAGATGTCTGAAAAAGAATTCCAAGCAACAATCTTAAGGAAACTCAGTGATATACAAGAAGACTTAGAAAGATGACACAATGAAATGAGAAAAAAAAATTCAGGACATGAAGGAGGAAATTTACAAAGAGATAAATCCCATAAAAAAAGAATGCAGCAAAACTCCAGAAACTGAAGGATTTATTCAACAAAATAAAAACTGTAATCAAGAGCTTAAGCAACAGGCTAGAGCAAACAGAAGGAAGAATTTGATGGATCTTGGACATGACCAGTGCCATTTTACACACACTCAGCACATAAATGGCCACCAGCCCTTCCCTTATGAGAAACCTCATGGTTTCTGAGAAATAGAAACTCCTCCCCACCAGCATCAAGCCCCTCCCTGATTGCATCAGCCTTCCTTACAGCCTATATAAGCCCTCCCACCCCAACGCCGGTTGCTGCTCTCCATTTTGAGAATTGCCCGGCAGATTCTTTTCCTTTAATAAAGCTTGACTGGTACCCAGAATTTTGGCTCACTTTCTTTCAGAATTCTGATCTCAAAAACAGTTTTTTCAAAATAACCTAAGCAGTCAAATAAAAAAGAATCAAAAAAATGAAGAAAATCTTTGAGAGCTATCAGACAACCTTAAACACACAAACATCTGAATCATGGGTATTCTGGAATGGAAGGAGAAAGGAAAAGGCATGGAAAACATATTTAATGAAATAACGATGGAAAACTTCCCAGGTTTTGATAGATATGGACGTCCAGATCCAAGAGGCTCACAGATCCCCAAACAGATTCAATCCAAAAAGGTCCTCTCTGAGACACATTGTAGACCAACTGTCAAAAGACAAAGAGAATCCTAAAAACAGCAAGAGAAAAGTGTCAAGTCACCTATAAAGGATATCCCATCAGACTAACAGAAGACTTCTAAGCAGAAACCCTACAGGCCAGATGTGAAGCACACTAACATTTATAAAGCAAATGTATTTCACAGGGCCTAGTTTCCAAAGCCCTGTAGTTTCAGGTTAAGCCCAACTTCTTAAAATTACATATAGAAATGTTAATGGGCCGGCCCGGTGGCGCACTGCTACAGTGCGCCGCTTGGGAGCACGGCGGCGCTCCCGCCGAGGGTTCGGATCCCACATACAGACCGGTTCTGCTCACTGGCTGAGCGAGGTGCGGGTGCAACACTGAGGGTTGCAATCCCGTTGCCGGTCCCGGTCCGGTACGAGCGCAACACTGAGGGTTGTGATCTGTTGCCAGACACAAAAAAAGACAAAAAGAAAAGAAAAAAAAAGAAATGTTAACCTTGCAAAATACAGGAAACTTTCCTCAGGCTACAGTCTCTTTAACACAGCAAAGTTGCTGGCTCAAGGACAGATGACCTTGGTTGACCTACCAATTGATATGTAAAAATACTGGAGAAATTGCTGTAGGGAAAGAAAATGTTTGCTAAGCATAAGCTTTTGTTGGTGGATCAACTTAACCTTTTGCAAATTTCATTATGGAATGTCACTTTGCTGTCTCACTGATGTTACCAGCCTCTATTGTTAAATTATACTTAGCCATAACTTCACCTATGATGCTTTTCTGTAACTTTCTGGTTTGGGGAATAAATACTGAGACAGAACCCCAGTTCAGTGTTAATTTCCCAAAGGAGGAATGCCTCTCTCTTAAGGGTTCCAGGAAGTTAACCGCTTCATGGTGTCTCACTGCTCAGAGGAAATGGGCTTTGAGTAATCCTTTGTGTCTCCATCACCCAGGGGAGAGGGGTAGCAAATCCATGTGAGGACAAAAAGAGTGCAACACCCAGAAGTGAATGGGAAGGTATACTCAAAATACTAAAAGAAAAAAGAAATGCCAGCCAAGAATACTATACCCAGGAAGGCTACCCTCCAGAAAAGAAGAAATATTTCCCAGACAAAAAAAACTGTGGGAGCTCACCACCACACAACCAACCCTACAAGAAATCTTCAAGGGAGTCCTACAACTGGAATCCAAAACATGGTGATCACCACCATGAGTATACAAGAAAGAAAAAATCCCACCGGTAGAGCAGATATGCAAATGAGAAAGAGAGAGAAACTACATCATACCACCTCAAAAAACCAGTGGACACCAAAGACAAACAATCAAAAGGAAAGAAAGGAACAAAGATATCTAAAACAACCATATGAAAGCCATTAAATGAGTTGGCTTCTGGGCAGAGGTACTGGCTCCTGGCTCACCTGCCAGCTCCTGGCTCAGGTGGGCGGCCCAAGCAGGCAGCAAGGCTGGGTAGGCAGGCTGCAGTGCCCAAGGTCCCTCTTGCCAGGCCCACCACACAGGGTACAACAGGGAACGTGAGCCACAAGAAGCACCCAGGCTCTCCTAAGCCAGGGCAGTGGGGGTCTGAGGGCCTCAGCCATGCCCCCCTGACACCCACAACTAGTGCAGGAAGCACCCTGGGCAGTAGGGAGCTGAGGGCCTCAGCCACGCCCCCCCACACCCACAACCAGCTCAGTGATGACCACCAAGCTGTCACAAGAAGCACCCTGGGCTCCCAAGCTGGGGTGGTGGGGAGGCCAGGGTTTCAGCCACATCCCCTGACATCTGCACCCAGCCCAGCAATAACCAAGAAACCACTGGAAGCCCCCTAGTTTCCCCTATAGGAATGAGAGGGGTGCCAGTGTCCTCAACCACACCCCTCCTCCTTCCTCCTTCTCCCACCCTATTTCCTTCCCCCTTCTCCTTTCTCCCTCCCCCCCAACTGCTCTGCAACAACATCATAGAATGTAAAAAAATAATATTCATAAATAAACTTTAAAAGAAAAGCAATTATATGCCAGGATTAGACAATACCTTTCAATACTAAATCTAATTGTAAATGGCTTAAACTCCCCACTCAAAAGACATAGACTCGGGGCCGGCCCGGTGGTGCACTGCTACAGTGCGCCGCTTGGGAGCGCGGTGGCGCTCCTGCCGAGGGTTCGGATCCCACATACAGACTGGCCGCTCACTGGCTGAGCGAGGTGTGGGAACAACGCTGGGGGTTGCGATCCCGTTGCTGGTCCCGGTCCGGTACGGGAGCAACACTGAGGGTTGCGATCCGTTGCCGGTCACGAAAAAAGACAAAAAAAAAAGACATAGACTGGATGAATGGATTAAAAAACTAGACCCAATTAGATGCTGCCTACAAGAAACCAACCTCACCAGTAAAGACTCACACAGGCTAATAGTGAAGGGATGGAAAAAGATATACCACACAAATGGAAACAAAAAACAAGCAGGAGTAGCTATTCTTATATTGGATAAAATAGACTTTAAACCGAAAACTATAAAAAGAGACAAAGAAGAGCATTACATAAAAATAAAGAATTTTATCCACCAAGAAGGCATAACAATCATAAATATATATGCACACAATATCAGAGAACCATACAAAGCACACACTATTACACTTAAAGAGAGAGATGGACCCCAACACAATAATAGTTGGGGACCTGAGCACCCTTCTTGCAACATTGGACATATTCTCTAGGCAACAAATCAACAGAGAAACACAGGATTTAAACTACACTTTAGGGGCCGGCCCGGTGACGCACTGCTACAGTGCGCCGCTTGGGAGTGCAGCGGCACTCCCGCCGAGGGTTCGGATCCCACATACAGACCGGTTCCCGCTCACTGGCTGAGTGAGGTGCGGGCGCAGCGCCGAGGGTTGCGATCCCGTTGCCGGTCCCAGTCCGGTACGGGTGCGACACTGAGGGTTGTGATCCATTGCCGGACACAAAAAAAGACAAAAAGGAAAAAAGGAAAAAAAAAAAAAACTACACTTTAGACCAACTGGACTTGGCAGACAACTACAGAACATTTCATCCAATAACTACAGAATAAATATTATGCTCTTCAGCACATGGAGCATTCTCCAAGATAGATCCGATGTTAGGTCACAAATCGAGTCTCAACAAATTTTTAAAAACTGAAATCATTTCAAGTATTTTCTCAAACAACAATGGATTAAAATTAGAAATCCATTAACAAGTGAAACAATACACGTGGAACTTAATTTAATACACGTGAAACAACATACATGGAAATTAAGCAACATGCTCCTGAATGACCTTATGGGTCAAAGAAGAAATTAAACAGGAAATCAAAAAATGTATTGAAACTAATAAAAATAAAGACACTTCATACCAAAACCTGTGGGCTACTGTAAAACAAGTACTAAGTAAAGGGCAATAAACACTTACATCAAAAGAACAGAAAGTCTTCAAATAAACAACCTAATGTCATATCTCCAGAATTAGAAGAAATGAGAACAATCCGGTCCCAAAGTTAGTAGACAGAAAGAAATAACTAAAATCAGAGCAGAACTAAATGAGATAGAGACCAAAAATATGATGCAAAAGATCAACAAAACAAAAAATTGTTTTTTTCAGAAGAGAAATAATATTGACAAATCATTAGCTAGGCTAAATTTTTTTTAAAAAGGAGAAGACCCAAATAAAAAAATCAGAAATGAAAAAGGAAACATCATAACTGATATCACAGAAATACAAAGCATCATTAGAGACTATTACAAACAACTATATGCCAACAAATTTGAAAACCTGGAGAAGATGGATGAATTTCTGGACCCATACCACTACCAAGACTGAACCAAGAAGACATAGAAAACTTGAACATACCAATAACAAGCAATGAGATTGAAGGACTAATCAGAAGCCTTCCAAAAAGAAAAGCCAAGGACTGGATGGCTTCACTGCTGACTTCTACTAAATCTTTAGAGAGGAATTAATACCACTTGTTTTCAAACTATTTCAAAAATTGAAATAGAGGCCATTCTCCCAAACGCATTCCATGAGGCCAGCATCATCCTGACACCAAAACCAGACAAAGACACAAAAAGAAAAGAAAATTACAGACCAATATCCTTGATGAACATAAATGCAAAAATTCTTGACAAAATATTAGCAAACAGAATACGTCAGCACATGATAAAGATTATACATCATGATCAAGTGGGATTCATCCCAGGGATGCAAGGATGGCTCAACATACACAAGTCAATAAACGTGATATACCACATCAACAAAATCAAGGACAAAAACTATACAATCATCTCAACAGACACAAAAGAAGCATTTGACAAAATTCAACAACCTTCATAAAGACTCTCAACAAATTGGGTATAGAAGGAAAGTATCTTAACACAATAGAAGCCATATATGATAAACCCACCACCAATATCATCCTGAATGGAGAAAAGCTTAAAGCTTTTCCTTTAAGAACAGGAACACAACAAGGATGTACACTCTCACCACTCCTACTTAACAAAGTATTGGAAGTTCTTGCCAGAGCAATCAGACAAGAGAAAGAAATACAGGGTATCCAAATAAGAAAACACAAAGTCAAATTGTCTCTGTTTGCAGATGACATGATCCTATATATAGAAAAACCTAAAGACTCTACCAAAAAACTCTTAGAGCTGGTAAACTAATTCAGTAATGTTGTAGGATACGAAATCAATATACAAAAATCAGTAGCACTTTTATACTCCAACAACATGGTGGCAGAAAAAGAAATCAAGAAAGCAAGCCCATTTACAATAATTACAAAAAAAGAAAAAACTAAGAATAAATGTAACCAAGGAGGTGAAAGATCTCTACCATGAGAACTACAAATAACTGCTGAAAGAAATTAAAGAGGACACTAAAAGATGGAAAGACATTCCATGTACAAGGATTGGAAGAATTAACATTGTGAAAATGTCCATACTACCCAAAGCCATCTACAGATTCAACATAATCCCCATCAAAATAGAAATGACATCTTCACAGAAATAGAAAAAACAATCCTAATATTCATATGGAACAAAAAAAGATCCCAAATAGCCAAAGCAATCCTGAGCAAAAAAAAAAAAGAGAGCCAGAGCCATCGCACTTCCTGACTTCAAATTATTCTACAAAGCTATAGGAACCAAAACAGCATGGGACTGGCATGGAAAACAGACACAAGGACCAATGGAACAGAATAGAGAACCCAGAAATTAACTCACATACTTATAGCCAGCTGATCTTTGACAAAGGCACGAAGAACACACATTGGAAAAAGGACAGTCTCTTCAATAAATGGTGTTGGGAAAACTGGACATCCATATGCAGAAGAATGAAACTAGACCCATACCTCTTGCCACATACTACAGTCAACTCAAAATAGACTAAAGATTCAAATATTAGACCTGAAACTATAAAACTCCTAAAAGAAAACATAGGGGAAACACTCCAGTATTTAGGGCTGGGCAAAGTCTTTATGAATAAGACCCCAAAAGCACAGGCAACAAAAGAAAACATAAACAAACAGGATTACATCAAACTAAAACTCTTCTGCACAGCAAAGGAAACAAATGAAAAGACAACCTACAGAATGGGAGAAAATATTTGCTATAAGGGATTAATATCCAGAATATACAAGGAATTCAAACAACTTAACGATAAAAAAAAAAGATTGAAAGTGGGCAAAGGATCTGAATAGACATCTCTTTAAGGAAGACATGCAAATGGCCAGCTGGAACATGAAAGTGCTCAACATCACTAATCATCAGGGAAATGCAAATCAAAACCACTTTAAGATATCATCTCACCCCAGTTAGACTGGCTAGTATAAAAAAGACAGAATAACAAATGCTGGTGAGGATGTGGAGAAAGGGGAACACTTCTGCACTGTTGGTGGGACTTTAAATAAAGAACAGTATGGAGGTTTCTCAAACAACTACAGATAGAACCACCAAAGAATCCAGCAATCCCATTACTGGGTATATACCCAAAGGAATGGAAATCATCATGTCAGAGGGATACCTGCACTCTCACATTTATCACGGTTCTATGTACAACAGCCAGGCTATGGAACCAACCTAAATATCTATCAAGAAGGACTGAAATATCCTGGGTAAGGAGAATGTGGTATACATATATATATATATATATATACATACATACATACATACATACATACATATATATATATATATGTATATGTATATGTATATATACGTGTATATATATACGTGTATATATATATATATATATATATGATGGACTCAGCCATAAAAAAGAATGAAATTCTGCCAATCACAGCAACATGGACGAGGCTGGAGAAAATTGTGTTAAATGAAACAATCCAGGCATAGAAAGAGAAATACCACATGTCCTCACTCATAAATGGGAGCCAAAGTAAATAAATAAATAAATAAAAACAAGGAAGGAAGGAAGGAAGAGAGAAAGAGAGGGAGAGAGAGAGCGAGCCATCACAATAATACACTGAACTTTCAGAAAGCGAGAACAGAACTGTGGTCACTCGAAGTGGAAAGGGGGAGGGTAGGAGAAGGGGGCTGTTGAGCAACTAGCTGATGGACACGAAGAACAAGTACGCATTGTAGTGGTGACTAAGCTAACTATTCTGATTTGATCTGTCACATATTGCACACAAGTACTGATAGTCAACTTTGTATACTGCAAATATGTACAATTGTGTTTCAATAAAGTATAATAATAAAAAGATAATATCTGTCTTCTGTCTGAAGCATTGAAACCTATTGCTACAGTGGGTGGTGTGGCAAATCCTATAAACCGGCCCCTCAGCCACCTCCTTTCTCACTAACTGCCCTGTTCTGGGGAGATCAGGAGACTAGAAACTACATTGTCCAGGTTCCTTCGCAGACAGGTAGAGCTCCACGCACATTTCCCAGGCTCCTTCACAGATAAAGGTCCGTATGTGTCCCCACATCCTCAGGACTTGGAAAATGACATAAACAACAAGAGGCTCTGGACATGCAACGGGACATGGTATCTTCCAGAAAGCTTGATTGCAGAAGAAACTGGCTGTTCTCAGCAGCTGAAATGGGATTTTGAGTGCCTTGGTGTCCTGGGTGTCGAGCAGTGGGTGGTGGCAGCAGTGGTATTTTGCTGGGGCGGCTCTGCGTATGCTTAGGCAATTTTCCTGGCTGTGTGGCAGCCAAGTTCATTCCCTTCTTTCCCTGGGGATCCTGTAAGCAAACAAATATGATTTTAAAATCCCCTTTCTGATTAAACTAACTAGTTTGGATTTTGCTGCCTGCTAGTAAAAACTCTATCCAACACAGGTGGGGAGCCCAGGGCATGAAGAGTTCCTGTAGATGAAAATACTTCAAAAATATGATCCTCTTTTAACGCGTTCTCTGAATACAAGCCAAGTGAATTCACAAGCGTCTTCCTGAAATTGTGAGGAAGAGATATCAAAAGTTTCTAGAGAGGAAGGGATGGTAAATGGAAATTAATTATAAACACTCTGCTATTACAAATTCATGATATGTAAGAGGCCAATGCTTTTGTCCTTATTTAGTATGCTGCCTTTGTTTTATTGTATTGAAAATAAAAAAATATGTATGTATAATGCTTTATGGGTTCAACTGTGACCTCAGTCCTCAACCCTATTTTTCTCAAAAGCTTCTCAACAACGGGTTCTCCCACTACAGGGGTTTCAAGGAAACCACCATTAGGGGTGGGGGTGCGGGTTCCTAGCCATACATCATGAGAATGGGGCATCCAGCAGTTAATTAAGCATGGCCTGGTAATTGCAGCCATTATCCCAGCAACAGTGAGAGAGGTGGACCAGACACGTTAAGGTCCTTTCCAGCCACAGCATTTTACAACTCTATAAGTATAATTTCTAAGGCACTGAAGTCTTGTTTCTCCAACCAGTCTGCACGCTCCCAGCTGGTCAGGACGCACTTCTTCGATAGCTCCAGGATTCCTGTGCAGATTGTCTGACACCCAAAGTCCATGTAAGAGCCCCAGGAAGGGGATCTGTGACCCATGGGCATCAGTCTGAGGTCTGAGATGAGGGAATGCTTTGTTACGTAGCATGGTTTCCCTAGACCACACAGAAGAGAAGAAAGATGGGCCAGCCTCCACAGCTAATCTGTGGGCAAATTGCACAAAGGGCGACAGGAAAGGGACAATCAACTGCAGCTGGGAAGAGCCCATGGCTTTGCCAGATCCTCTCACTCTCAGGATCCAGAGTCAGCTCCCATCATCAGTGCTTGGTAACTGTGAGACCCACACAAGTCACTTCATTTCACTGAGTCTGTTGGATTTTTACGAGAATTAACGGGAGATGGTGGATGTGAGGGCTTGGAAAAGGTCATCCCTGAAGAGATAATTAATTACCACCTGGTGGCAAGGGCTTGGGCGAGAAGCAGCCATCTGCAGGGCTTTCCTGAGCACCCTCACTGGCCTCTGCATTCTTGGACATCCTCTAAGAAAATGCACTTTGGGTTTCTTGGAGCCAAGAGATTAACAATGCAACCGAGCTGGGTCTCAGGTTCTCAGCTGCAGAGGGTTGGATGGTCCCCACCGCAACCTGAGTGATCTCATTTCCACCTGGCTTACAGCCCTTCGCTCAGCGTCACATGGGGAATAAAACCTCACCTGCTTGCCCTGGTTTCCAGGGCTCTGTGTGAGCAGCTTCATCTTGCCATTTCCTCCTCCCTGACTCCAGCCACGTGGTCTTCCTCAGTCCCTCAGGCGTTCTGGAGTCTTCCCTTCCTCAGGGCATTTGCACACACCGTCCCTCTCCCCATCACACGCCACCTCTGACTCCTGCCTGCCCAGCGCCCCTTTACTCTTTAGGCCCCCCCTCAACGAGAGCCACGACTCCGTCTCTCCCGCTCACTGCCAAATCTTTCACTTCTAAGACTGTGCATGGTTCACGGTCAGTGTTTAGTACATACTTGTTAATTAAAAAAAGAAAAGTATCGAAGAGCAGTGCAGACTCTCACCATTTTGACTTATTAACATATAATGGCAATAGTGGCAGTTTCAGCCACTTTCCTCTTTCTTTTCCTTGTCTTTCTATTCCTAGGCTCCCAAACTAAAGGCAGGAAATATGTAGCGCACCAAAGGATCACTCTGACTCAAAACTTTCCTTTATATCCTGTCCCATGGGCTTTTTTGTATCACTCTGAAGCTAAGTCTGTGTGTGCTGTGACAGTAATGAGAGGCTTAGAGCTACCAACATTAAGCTTTTATTTTGTTTCAAGTTCTCTCCATTTAATGCTTCCAAACCCCACAGCAGCCTGGTTGGTTTTTCTATCCCTAATTGATAAGCAAAGACCGGAGTTTCAGGAGCATTAAAACGTTTGCTCGGGGTCACAATTCTGGAAGTTGCACAATCAGATTTTTGACTCCAAAGCCAGTGCTCAATTTTCTCTAGCAAGTTGTAAAGGAGGGCGCTTCATGGGTCATAAACTATGGCAACCCCTGCAGGGTACCTTACTGGGGGATTGGATAGGTCGATGACAAGATTATAAGAAATGAAATCTGCTTCTTGCTCTTTGGTCAAAGGCAGCAGCTCCAGCCTGCACAGGTGTGCCTGGGATCCAAGCCACCTGTGTTGGGCAACCCTGGACAAGGTCGTCATCCTCTCCTGACCTCAGCAACCTTGTTTCCTTCCAGGTGGGAAACATGGTGACCAAAGTCCACTGACAGCTCCGGAGTGCTGGGAGAATTAACTAATGAAAGATTGGGAAGCACTCAGCAAATGTAAAGTGCTATATAAATGCTTAATAGTAACAACCACCCTGTCAGGCATCCAGGGTAGCTTTTGAGCTCTGTGGTCCCTGTGTAATGATACTGAACCCTATAAAGTGCTTTACAAATAGTAAATAATTCATTCTCAGGGCACCCCAGGGAAGCAAGAAAGTATTCCTCTTACTTTAGAGGAGTTGAGATCCAACATTTGCTGTGGCTGCTGAGCCAGGAATCCTTGCAAAGCCAAGTTTGGGTCCCCTAGCCCTCTGGGTCGGGCCAGGCTGGACCCAGCTGCTCAGAGCTGGGAGGGCCGGGCTTGGGGCTGAGAGCAAGCCTGTGCTCCCCTGGGCTCTGGTTAGGCATCTGTCTATTGGGCTCTGGAGCTGAAGCTATGGCTTGCAAGACAGGGAGTCACGAGAAAATGAAGAAATATAGCCTGGAAGTGGAAAACGCACAGTGGCTGCTTGCTGTCGAGGTACTTCGCCTTTGAGTAGGCTGGTGCATCCAGGGCCTTAGAAAGGGGCAGCTGGCAAGGAAGGAGATAGAATGGGCGGTGCTGGAGGGGAAGGAAACTGAATTTGGCCACCACCATTTCGGGTTCAGGGATTTCCTGCTCCTCAGGAACAGTCCTGAGTACACCGTGCCTAGAGAGAGGCCCCTCCTTAGTCACGGCTCCAAACCTGACCTTCGCCAGGCAGGCAGAGCCTCAGGCAACAGGAGAAGCCTAACTCTTTAAGTGTTAGGGCAGAAGCACACTGTTCAGAGAGGCTGCTGCACGGGGGCAGATCCAGGGGCCTGAGGACAGGGGTGTCAGGACAGGAGTGGCTGGGGTGGCAGAGGCTGGGGATTAGAATGCTCTGTACTGTAAGGGGCCTGACTGAGGGGCCCAAGAATTGAGACTCCAGGTCTCTTCATCTCAGTTCTGATACTATCTCCCTCCTCTGGGACCCCAGAGAAGTCAGGAACCCTGCCTGCGTTTCTTCCTCCTGAGAATGGGAATCGAAAGGTCTGTCCCCCTCTTCCCAAGAAGCAGCAAGACACCTGCAGCCCATGAGTCAGACGTGGAAGGTCTCTTCACTGTTTGCAATGATGCAGGTGCAAACAAGAAATCTTAGGAGAGACGAGAGGACGACATTGAGCTTCTACAAAGTAGGGCCCTGAGTTAATTGAAGTTATTAATAACCAGCTCCCCAAGGACATTGAGCTTCTACAAAGTAGGGCCCTGAGTTAATTGAAGTTATTAATAACCAGCTCCCCCACCGACTCACTGCGTGACACAGGACGAACTTCTTAACCTCACCCAACGATAAAATGAGGATAACCATTGCTGTCACTTTGCCACCCGTGTGCAGGGCAGATGCCCTGACATGCTAATGGGCTCATGAGTCATGGGATCCCAGTGTCAGGTCAGTCCCCAGTGCTACGATGGCACTTATGTCCTCTTCCCAGGCCCAAGGGCAGCATTTGGCACTTCTAACAGCCAACAATCCCAAGACCTCAGACCCACCCATGGTCAGTTAACAACCTCTGGCAGGTGGCATTTTTATTGTTGCTTTCCCCTAAGAGGTGGGACTGGAAGGCAGCCAGCGGAGTGTCACTCAGGCACAGTGTCTCACACACATAATCTCGCTTGTCCTCGCAGCGATGAGGAGCTGAGGGTCAGAGGAGCTTTCTCAGCTGGCCCAACCAGCTCCATGAGCTGGCCGCTCTTCCGAGCTCAGCACTCCTTCCGTTCTGCCCCACTGCCCCTAGGACCAGAGCAGGAGGGCCAGGAGGCGTGGCCGGGGTGAAGACGAACTGCCCCACCCGGAGGACAGTGCAGCTCTGCAGGGACAGATGGGAGCCACACAGACCTCTCGCCTGCCGGGAGCCAGGAGAAGGCAGGGAAAGAAAGACCAGAGTCATCAGATTCTTTTCAGATCAAATAAAATTCGAGGTGAGAAAACTATTTAGCCTGTCCAAGAGAGTCATTGGTTGTTCATGCCTGGACTGCATGTTTCTTGGGTGTTTTGTATGTGCCAGGGACCGTGCTGGACACACGGCGAACAAACAGATGGCACCTGTTATCAGACACGTGAAGAATAATGGGAAGACGGACAATAAAGACCTAAATCAGGAACAAGTGAATGGATCCTAGAAGGTGGTGAGCACAGTGAAGAAAACAGAGGATGCGCAGGGTTAGAGAAAGCCACTGCAGAAGGTGACACTGGAGGGCCGGCCCGGTGGCGCACTGCTACAGTGCACCGCTTGGGAGCTCGGCGGCGCTCCTGCCGAGGGTTCAGATCCCACATACAGACTGGTTCCTGCTCACTGGCTGAGCAAGGTGCGGGCGTGACACCGAGGGTTGCAATCCCGTTGCCGGTCCCCAGTCCGGTACGGGGGCAACACTGAG
>NW_007727480.1:336614-337789 GCF_000696425.1 Galeopterus variegatus | reverse complement strand
ACTGAGGGTTGCGATCCATTGCCGGACACGGAGAAAGACAAAAGACAAAAAAAAAAAAAAAGAAGGGATATCATTATACTTAAAAATAACGAAAGTTAGTCAAGAGCATGGGAAGTTAGCAGAGAAAGGAAAAAAAAAACCCTAAGAACTGGTAGATGGAAACAATTGAGATAAAAGCAAAAATAACTACTTCAAGCAAAGCAAATAAACAGAAAAAGCTTTGTGCTAAGAGGAAGCAATTAATAAATCCTCTTTAAATGGGGTGTGTGTGTGTGTGTGTGTGTGTGTGTGTGTGTGTGTGGATGGGCGGGGTGAAAATCACTGTATAATAAGGAAATTACTGGCAAAGCTAAAAGAAAAGGGAGAGACAAACAAATAAATATACCAGTTCTGTGAAATGAGATGTAACAAACATAAGGAAATTACACACATTATCATGAAACCTCACATTAAAATTTACTCCAAAAGGTACAAACATCCAGATAAACTGATCAATTTTTTAGAAAAATGCAAATGATGAAAATTAGTTTTAGAAAATTAGGAAACATGGGGGGGAGTCAATATTCATGAAATTTTCTTTTTTATGTTTTCAAAATAGCTTTGCAAGGATGCCACATGGCAAAATGGCCATGCCTACATGTGCCCTGTCACATTGTCAAAGAGCATTTAATCTCCATGCCAAATAAACTCTACTGGAAAACAAAAAATATGGTAAGCCACCTTATTCACTTTCTGAAATGAACATAAACCTGATATTAAAACTTGACACGGGTTCAGATCCCGTTTTAGTCAGTTTAGTGTTGCTATAACAGAATTACCTGAGACTGGGTAATCTGTAAGGAAGAGAGGTTTATTTGGCTTATGATTCTGGGACAGCTGCATCCGGTGGAGGCCTCAGGCTGCTTCTACTCATGGTGGAAAGTGGCAGGGAGCCAGCGGGTACAAGCAGATCACACGGCGAGAGGAAGCAAGAGAGAGAGAAGGTGCCAGAGTCTTTTTAAGCAACGAGCTCTAGCAGGAACTAATAGAGCGAGAACTCACACATTAAATCCCCCCTCCCCCAGGGAGAGCATTAATCCATTCATGAGGGATCCGCCCCCATGACTCAATCAGTTTCCAACACTGCCACACTGGGGACCAAATTTCCACATGAGTTTTGGAGGGGACAACACATC
>NW_007727480.1:334452-336294 GCF_000696425.1 Galeopterus variegatus | reverse complement strand
ACACATTAAATCCCCCCTCCCCCAGGGAGAGCATTAATCCATTCATGAGGGATCCGCCCCCATGACTCAATCAGTTTCCAACACTGCCACACTGGGGACCAAATTTCCACATGAGTTTTGGAGGGGACAACACATCTGAACTCCATCAGATCCCCACACTGGCCAACCACAAAAAGAAAAAAATAATAATAATAACTTGACCAAAATAGCACCAAAAAGCAACTATGGACCAATTTCCAATTTCAGTGCCACATATGGACGTAAAAGCAAGAATCTGGGCCAGTTTCATGCTCATGCCACCTGTGCAGCAAGCAGCACACGGAGGACCCTGTGCTCAGTTCAATGCTCCACTGTCAACATCTCGAAATTCCTGCTAATTTCTGCACCTGGGGTCCTGCATTCTCATTTTGCTCTGGACTCTGCAAATTATATAGAAAGTCCTGGAAAAACTACTAGCCAATCAAATACGATAGTACAATGAAATCATTTCTAACTTGATTGAGGTGATTTTATTGAGGAATGCAAGGAAGATTAAATATTAGAAAATCTAGTGATACATTTCTGAGATATATTATAAAATGATGTTGTTAATTGATACTGAAAAGACATTTGATGAAACTGAACACAAAGATGACTTACTTATAATTTAAAAAATTGAGTGATATATTTTGGAATGGTAAAAGACAACCTTAAGTCAAAATAGTATTTAGTTCATTAATGCACAGCTTCCTTACCTTTGAAATGATGCAAAAAAAGAAGCCCACTACTACCAGTATTAGTGAACATCGACTGGGAAGTTCTGGCTGGTGTGAGAAGATATGGAGAGAGGCAAGTGCAATGAACGGTTCCAGTAAAGCAGATACGGCGCTCCGTTATTTATAGACGATGCAATTGTAAACTAAGAAGACTCAAGAGGGTTGACCAAAAAACTGTGTAAATCAATAAGATTGTTGGGTGCAAGGGAAATAAACATAAATCAAGAATATCACTGAACACCAGCAACAATTACTAAAAAGGTACAATAACAAAATGATTTCTCCAAAAAAGATGGTTAAAACATAAAATAATCAGGATCAACTATTACAATATATGTGTGTAATCAACAGGAGAAATGACAAAATTTTATTGAAATATATAAAGTAATATTTTAATAAATGGAGAAAAGAAATTGCAAGTATATTGCAAAGTTGCCATAGGGTCCCACAAATATGCATAAATAAATGAATGAATAAATATTCATTGGTTTCCAATTAAATAGTTAACCAATGTGCCAGTGAAATTTTTTAATGACACAAATTCTTATAGAATAACTCTAAATTTTAAAAAATAAACAAGTGAGAAAGGTTGGAAGCATTTTTTTAAAAGCAGGGTGAATTCTACCAAAAAAATTTTTTTTGACCAGTAAGGGGATCGCAACCCATGGCACAGTGTTGTTTGCACCACGCTCAGCCAGCAAGCTCACCAGCCATCCCTATATAGGATCCAAACCCGCGGCTTCAGCACTACCAGCACCACATTCTCCCAAATGAGCCATGGGGCCAGCCCCCAAATTTTAAACTGTATTCTAAAGTTTCAACAAATAAGTGTTTTATTGGTGGAAGAATTTGCAAACAGATCAATGGAACAGACTAAATAGACACAGAAAAAAAATCTCAAAAATATATAAGAACTAAGGAGATAATAAAGGGAATATCTCGCCCAAGGGAAAAGAAATGGATTAATCATCAAATGGTCTTTTTTATTTATAAGGGAAACCTCAGGAAAAAAGAAGTAAATACCTTTCAATTATTACTGATATTGGGGTAGTAGAGGAACTTCTAAGATCAGCAATAAAAAATACCA
>NW_007727480.1:331857-333729 GCF_000696425.1 Galeopterus variegatus | reverse complement strand
TCAATTATTACTGATATTGGGGTAGTAGAGGAACTTCTAAGATCAGCAATAAAAAATACCACAAAAAACAATATTGATGGATTAAACCACATAGTCTGTGAATGTGTACCATATATAAATTATATCAAAAATTCCACATTTAAAAACAAAAGGTCAGGAAAAACTGGAAAAGAGCATTTTCAACAAATATGGCAAAGAGATTGATATTCTCATTATTTAAAGAATTCTTAAAAATCAAAAAGGAAAAGCTTACCAAGAATCAAAACACCAATAGAAAAATGGGCTAAATATGAAGGCAAATGGCAGTAAAACATAAATACATGAAAAAAATGTTCAGCCCCACTAGTATAATCAATGGGGTGGGAATTAACACATATAGAATCAGCAATGAGGAAGGGAATTATTTCATTCCTGTTTTTAACATTGAATGAGATGGTTCGGTGCTGCTGTGGGCACATAAACTGGTAAGTGCATAAATTGTGCAAATTTTCTGGAAACAATTTGATTATGTGTACTAGGAGCATTAAACAATTACACCCTTTGGTTCATTAATTCTATTATCAGATGGTCCTGCAAGAGATCATCCCCACATGGCAGACCTGGAAGCTGAGGCTCCCCCTACTGAGGGCCAGCATCAGTATCACCACAGGGTATGAACCCAGGACTCTCGGCCCCCAACCTGCACGATTCCTACCACACCATGCTGACCATCATAAGCAGCCTCTTTCAGCAGCCCCCAGACCTTTCTTACCATAACAGGGCACTGCAGACCATAGGCAGCCCCAGCGCCCTGGCTGACTGTCTCTGTAGCACCATGCTTTGAAAACCACAAAGGTGCCATGGTTTGTAAAAGCAGATCTGCTCCACTCGGCAGAATATCCATGCCTCAGTGTGCTGGCTAAGCACTAGATCAAGAACTCTCTGAGATCAGGGACAGTCTTGCTCTATAGCCTCAACCCTACCAGGTGCAAGCACTTCATAAGCAATTGTTAAGTAAACAAGAACCTAACGATGTGCCAGGAGCTCTGCTACAGGTTTGCTGTGTGTTATCTCATAGAATCTTGAAGCAGAAACAGTGGTTGTCTACAGCAACCATTATTCTCCTCTTCTCCTTCATTATAGAGTCCTGCTTTTTTTCAGCTAGGAGAAAAGATGCCAACTAAAATCTTTATTTACCCCCCTCCCTTGCAGTTAAAGGTAGTCCTATGNAAAAGATGCCAACTAAAATCTTTATTTACCCCCCTCCCTTGCAGTTAAAGGTAGTCCTATGACTGACTCTGGCCAATGGAATGGAAATGAATGGTTCTATGGAAGGCTGGAAAGAGCAGCCTCAGTCCCTGCTACCCACCTCCTTCCTGCTCCCATGGTGGAATGCTGACATGATGGATGGAGCTTTTTCAACCAACTTGGACCATGAGGTGACCTTGAGGATGAAAGCTCCACACTAGCGTAAAGAAGAAAGGGGACAGCAGGCTCCACGGCGTCCCTCTGCCTCTCCACTGCTGGACCACCTGGCTCCATACCATTTTAACCTACAAGATTCTGGATTTCTCTATTCTATTGCAGTTGAACCTAACCCAAAACATTATCTCAAAAATTATCTCAATAATCCTGAAAGGTAGACAAGGAAGGTTCAGAGCTGATTGCAGAATTTCGCACTTCTCTGAAACTATGACATTTGGGGGCCTATAGTGAAGTCAGGTTGAATCTTCAGGCACTGTGGAGCACCCCGAAATGTCCTGGAGCGATGGTCTTCCCTGGAACAGTGGGAAATGATGGCTGGCTGTCAAGAACTGGGGTTAGTGAGTGGTATCCCACAAACCTGCTGTGCACACCCTCTGTCTGCTGCCTACCATGAACAGGAAGGCAGAA
>NW_007727480.1:327856-330795 GCF_000696425.1 Galeopterus variegatus | reverse complement strand
TAGTGACTAGTGAGCTGCCACAGGAAGCACCCCGGGCTCTCCTGAGCTGGGGTGGTGGGGGACCTTGGGCCTCAGCCATGACACCTGACACGTGCAACCAGCCCAGCAATGACCACCAAGCCACAGCAAGAAGGGCCCCAGGTTCCCAAGCTGGGATTTTGGTGGGGCGAGGGTTTTGCACACTCTCCTGACATCTACACCCAGCCCAGCAAGACCAAGCCACCGCTGGAAGCCCCCCAGTCTCCCCTGTGGGAATGAGGAGGGTACCACAGGCCTCAATCCTGCCCCTCGTCCTTCCACCTTCTTCCATCCCATTTCCTTCCCCATACCCCTCTCCCCCTCCCTCCAACTGCTCCACAACAACATCCTAGAATACAAAACATAATTTTAAAAAAATGTGGATCTATTTCTAAAAACAAAGAAAAAAAACAGATGAGGCCACCTGTGGCAGGAAGTGACCAGCTGCCTGCCTGGCTGCCCCCAGAGCCAAGGAAAATAATACATTGACACTTCTGTAACCAACTCACAGTGCACCGAGAAGTGCTGAATTCAAGGACTGGAAAAATCAAGAAAAGCAAACATTGTTTTCCTCAGTTGTCTGTTTATCAGATTTACTTGCTTGTTTTGATTTTGCCTAAAATCCAAGCACAGGGGTGAGACCTTGAAACAAACTATCCAAAGGCATCTCACGGCAGCTTCCTTGAACCCAGGGGCAGTGTGTCCACAGGCCCTTGTCCTCTTACCCAGACCCTGGC
This sequence comes from Galeopterus variegatus, assembly GCF_000696425.1. NCBI lineage: Eukaryota > Metazoa > Chordata > Mammalia > Dermoptera > Cynocephalidae > Galeopterus > Galeopterus variegatus. Next base: position 330,040 of record NW_007727480.1, on the reverse strand, counting down.
CTTAGGCAGCCCGTTGGGCTGGCCAAACCTGCCAAGCCACAGTGTGGACAGCAAGGCCTATCCCTCACTCTGGACGTCCTCAAACTCAAGGCCAAATTTATTCAGCCTGATGGACAAGCCCACACCTCCCTCTTAAGACCAGGGACAGTCTTCCCCCAAAACCACGGCCTGAGCTGGGGATTCAGAGAAAGGCCTTGAAAGAGAGAAAGCCTCATACCTTCTCTGAGCATTGAAAGATGAACTTGATTTTGTTGGTACCAGTGGCCAGATGAGCAGCATGCAGATGTCATTCTTCACAGTCCGTGAGGACAGAGAAGAGAGAGTAGCTGGGGCTGGGACTCTGCAGTGAGGGACCTTCCTTCTGACTCCACTTTCACTGCTTACCACATTCCTAAGCCTTGATTTCCTCCATGTGAAATAGAAATAGGCTATCGACATTAACAAATATCTGCTAAAAACCTACCACGTGCCAGGCACCATGCGAGGTCGAGGGAGATCATGAACAAAACTGCAGAGGACAGAGTTCCAGTCAAGATGGTGGATTAGACGGTCCCCAGCATCACTCTGTCCCACAAATCAACCAATTTACAACTATGAAAATGTAACATCAGCCAAGCTGGGGCCGCTGGAGCTCAGGGGAAGAGGAGGAGAGACCTACGGAGTTCATGAAGGTGGGAGAAACCACGATGAGAGACAGAAAAAGCTGCTCTCAGTATTTCAGGCCGCAGCTGCTTGAAGTCCCGAGCTGCTGAGCACATGGAGCAGGAGCCGGCAGAAGCGCAGCTGTGCCCTTCAGATGGAGTTACTTGGAGGTGGGAGGGGAGAGGAGGGCCTTGGTGGCCCCCAGGACAGCAAGACCACTAATAGGGTTCACATGGATCCACACAGGAGCAAGGAGCCAGAACAACTGAAAAAAGGGAGCCTTTCAGAGGCTGGTGAGTCATCGCAAGGGATTGGTGCAGGGCCCATTCCATGGGAAGGGTTTGGAGCACAGGTGGTGGAGGAGATGGGCCCACCAGGAGAACACTGGGACACAGCAAGGACAGCCAATCCTCCCCCCAATCAGCTCAGGACCACTCAGAGGAGACTGGCCAGGAATGTAGAATTGCATGCAGTGCAGTTTGATGAAAAGACTCAGGCCCAGATCAGAGTTTCTACACAACCCGGGTGCACCAGGTCTCTGGAGAGCAGAAGTACCTATAAGGTCAACCATTAAACCCTGAGCTGCACAAAAAGCCTTCCCTAGAGAAACAGCAGCAAAGCAGCAATTTAGCTCAACCACAGAGCTCAAGTACTGGTTCCCACAGGAAGTTCCCCCATGCTAGAAGTAAGCAAAGGACAAAAAATTAGTTCCGGCCCAGGCACATAGCTTGCACCTTGGGGCCCGCCAGGGGACATAAGGCATGGAGCCATGGACTGGACCCCCACCCACAACCACTCACAGCACAAGTGTCTCAGGGCCTACCCAGGGACCCAAGGCATGGAGAAGGGGACCAGACCCCCCACACACAACCAGGCACACTATGCCAGTGCCTCAGGGCCCACCCAGGGAACCAAAGCATGGAGAAGGGGATGGGACCCCCTCCCATAACCAGGCACACAGCATCAGTGCCTCAGGGCCTACCTGGGGACCCAAGTCATAGAGAAGTGGACCAGACACCTCTCCCACAATCAGGCATACTGTGCCAGCACCTTGAGACCCACCAGGGGACCCGAGGCATGTAGCTGGAGACCAGACACTCCCCACAACCAGGCACACCGCCAGCACAAACGAGCACACCAAAAACATCACCTCCATGTGGGTGGCCCACCACATCTCCACAATAACCACGGCTAATGCAAAAGCAACTAAACACCCCAACCACCGTGGCCTGCCAGCCACTGGAGAGCATTGACACAAGGAGAGTCACAAGTACAGACCAAAGAAAAGAAGAGGATGTCTCTCTCCACAAAGCCCATTTCAGAGTGACAGAAGAAGCATCTGCTCTGTGATAATACTGGTGGGCCTGATCACACCTCTCAGCACTGGACAGATCATCAAGACAACAAATCAGTAGAGTAACCATTATTTTGGAAGGAAAGAAGAAATCTAGGGTAATTAGACAGGGGAGGGGGGAGGGAGAGGGGGATGGGGAGAGATTGGACAAGGAGCATAAAGAATAATTATGATTTGTAACAATATAT
>NW_007727480.1:326132-327052 GCF_000696425.1 Galeopterus variegatus | reverse complement strand
TGATTTGATCAACATATCTCAATGTTGGACCCCAAAAATATGTATAATCAATTTTGATTCAATAAAAATTAAGAAAAAAAACCAAAAAACTGCTGAGGACATCGTGATACACTGCCCAGAACCCCGGCAAGGAAGGACTCACTGCCCACGTGCTGGGGGTGTTGTGGTGGGCAGCCACTACCTGCCTGCCCCTCCAGGGTTCCAGTCAGCACAGAGCCACTGGGCCAGGGCCCCACCCTTTCGAGGGCAGCCCCCGTCCAATGACTAATCAAAGCCAAAGGATGACAAACTAGCTGTCTCAACCCAATGCAGGACTCCTCTGAAGGGCCATGCTAGCCCCAAGTCTCCCCATGGTGCTGACCAAGTCTCCACTGGGCAAGATCACAGCTCAACTTCTCCCGCTGCCCATGCCTGCTTCCAGCTCTCCTTGCCATGGGGTTGGTTCCTTAATAAGCATCCTACACTAAGCTCCATCTCAGACTCTGCTTCCTGGGAAACCCAGCCTGCAACAGAAACAACCTCCTCTCTCTCAGGCAACCATCCCAGGGACAGCATGATACAATAGGTCCGTGCAAACTATTGAGAGGAGCAAGTGGGGTGCTGGGTGGGAAAGTACTTCAGCAGCTCAGAACTACTGTCGAAGCTGGGGGTTACTTTTATTTCTAGTGGTTTGGAATTAGTTGCTTAAAAAGACAACCTGCCAATTCCCCTCTGTCCCTATCTTCAAAAGCACAGTCTCAGTAGCCTGCAGGGGGTGCCCAACCCTTACAGGTGTGACAACGTCCAGACACCCTCAGGGAGAGGGGCTGAGGGGACTTCAGACACCCCAAAGAAATCTTGTGGCTCATGTTGCCAAGCGCTTGTCGTTAGCACAAGCCCAAATCCAGAGGCTGCAAGGAGAGCCGCGTGACCCCAAGCCC
>NW_007727480.1:304989-325645 GCF_000696425.1 Galeopterus variegatus | reverse complement strand
CCCGGCTGACAACTTTCCAAGCTCCACTGTGCTATAAACCGACTCTGCAAAAGCAGAATCTTGGCTCCAAACCACTAATGAACTCCTTCTAGCTCCAGGTTTAATTAGTTTTCATTGCAATATTAATGACCCAACAAACCATTTCAACTTTCCTGTTGCACAGCTGGAATTCTTTTATTTGGCTTTTGGTCTCTTTATAAGAAAATCCCATGCGCATCCTCCTCCCGACTTGCCCCATCGAGAGGGAATAAGATCACATTCTCACTCTGCTTATCACTTGGGCCAGCCCAGGGACAGTAGCTTTAATAATTTTGATACTGGGAGCATTAAACACATCACAAACTGCCATACAAATAACATATAATATAACTCCAGGATTTTAATTACAGTGACTAATATATGTACCAATCCTAAAATCTCTATAGTACCATTAGGCCACATGCGTGGACATTATTGAGAGGTTTAAAATTTGCACAAGGTGTGTCATTAGTTGATCCAACACCTTCCAGATCTAGAGTTCTCACCTGGGACTCAGAATTCATTTGTTGGGTACTTTGAACTACCAGCCAAAGGCAGTGTTATTTTCATTAGTGACAATGAAAAATGATTAAGCGTTGCTATCAGTTCAGGTCAGTGTGTGTCAAGGGCAGGTTTAGCTGCACAGCAGAGCAATTAGGCATTTTCTGGTGGATTCCGTGGGCTCTGCATTTTCTCTGCGTCTCCAATAGAAGGGAGAAGACACAGCACGCTGTGTGTGGTGGAACTATGCCCTGCCTGCTTCCAGAGATTCCCCAGCCTGGCCTCAGTGGAAAGTGGCCTGGATTCACATGAGAATCCACTGGATTTTAGGTGCAGTGTCCTTTCAGCCAGAGGCTGGGATGTGGGTGGAGCTGTTGGATCATGATGGCTAGAACCATGTTAAGTCCCCCAATGGGCTTCTCCAAAGAAAGGCAGGCAGCCTGGGCTCACAGTTCCAGGATTCATGAGAAACTCAAGCTCAGCAGGACCAGTGTCGGCACCCAGAGGCATGCTGTGTGGGGCGCGGCGACAAGCTTGAGTGAGAGCCCAACTCAGAGGTACAGTCTATGTGACTGGGTCCCAGCAGGCACCCAGAGAGGGAATTGGGAGCAAGGGAGGCACCTGGCCACAGAGAGCGGGAGAAGAAAGATGGAGAGCAAACCATTCCAGAGTCCATTTTCTAGTGAAAAGGGATTTCCTTGCATTCTTCCAGCACTTAGACAGGGAAGGTGAGGGGAGCAGCTTCTGTCATGATACCTGGCATGGCCTTTTGAGTGAGAGGCCCTTGCTACAAAACCATCCAGGCTGGACCCATTCCTGTGACAACAGTCTCCAAACCAGCATCCTTGCCTCTGACCTGGTCTACCATCCCCCATGCCCCTGAACATGCACACTATGGGCAGAAGTTTCGTCCTTAAACATTTCCCTTTCCTGCTTACAATCTCTTGAAACCCTAAAGACCTATCACCTACATGACAAAGGGGACCCTGGGCCCCAGTGGTCCTCATGAGATCTGTCTACGTCACCACCCAGGACTTCAAAAAGGCCCCAGAGCTCCTCACAAGACCTCAATCACCAGTCAGAAAATGAAAAAGGATAAAAGGACCCACACACACCATGAACATAAAGTATTTATAAATAAACTTAACGTGGAATGTGCAGGACCTATATATTTTTTAAAGCTGTTAAATAATAGTGACGGAAATAAAAGACAACCTGAGAAATAAAGAAATGTACTTTGTTCCTGGATGGAAAGTTTCAATCTTTTAAATATATCAATTCTCTCCAAATTGATACGTATGTTCATTTCAATTCCTAATAAAATCCCAGGAGATTTTATTTTTGTGGAAATCACAAATGATTATAAATTTACATAGAGATGCAAAGATCTAGAATAGCCAGGTCAACCTTGAAAAAAAGAACAAAGTTTAAGGACTCACACTATCAGATTTCAAGATATACTAGAAAGCTACAGTAAACAGTACTGTGTGGTTTTGGCACAAGGATAGACAAGGGTACCTTAAAGCTCTAGAAAGGAAAAGTTAAATTGGTTCTTCTACAAAGGAGGGAAAACCACCCATGCTTCTGGCCATGCACCAACCACACTGGTGCTAAAAATCTGAGAAAAAAAGGCATTTTCAACTTAAAATTCCATACCCATGCAAACAGGAAAATGTGAGAGAGTAAAGACATTTTACAGACACCAAGATTTGGACAATGTGCTTGCCTCATGCTGTTTCCTATGTTTTACTTGAAAATGTGCTCCAGCAAAACAGGGGAATTGGCTAGAGCGAAGGAAGGCAGGATGTACAGGAAGCACTTGAGTAACCCAGGGAGGAAATGCAGGAAGAGGCCAGTGGTGGCTGTGAACAGCCGTGCAAGCCACGGGTCCAGGAGGAGGGAGGCTCCAGGAGGAAGCTCACAGGGAGGTGGAAAAAAGACACCACTACACTGAGTTCCTTGGGTTTTCTTTTTATCACCATATACCTCAGACTAAGTGCCAGAGAGCCCTGAAACCCAGAATTACCAATGGCCAAAACAAACAAATAAATAAATAGCCTCCTCCTTCTGGTCAAAATACTGAGAAAGGATGTAGGGTGTGAGCATAGTCTTCCCCAGCTGCAGCACCAGCAGAGCTGGGAAGGGGAGCAGCCCATCCCTGCTTCATGTTCATCAGTAGCAGTGAGTCTGATGTGCCCATGTGATGCTGGCAGAGCCAGGGCAGGTCAATCCATCTCCTGCCTCATGCAGGCGAGTGGCAGTGAGTCTGAGCTGCCTACAGATGCAGCACCAGCAGAGCCCAGTAAGAAAACCCATCACCTTCCTCACACTGGCTGACAGTGGTAGCCTGAACTGCCAACAGCAGCACTGCCAGCAGAGCCAGGGGGACCACACATCCCCACATCACACCCACTGTATTCGTTTCCTATTGCTGCAGCAGCATATTATCACAAACTTCGTGTCTTGAAACAACACAAATTTATTATCTTATAGTTCTGTAGGTCAGATGCCTGTTGCAAATCTCACTGAGCTAAAATAAGGGTGTTGGCTGGTGCTGTAGATTGTATGTGCCTCCTCACTGAGGCTTAATCCCCACGGTAACTGTTGAGGGTGGGAAATCCTATCATGATAATTGAAAGATGGGGCCTTGAAGAGGTGATTAGATTATAGGACCATACTGTAATGAATGGATTAAAAATGGTGGTCATGGGTATGGTTTTGAGGGCTTTAAAAGGAGAGAGAATGAGGAGGTTAGTTTCTTTCTCTGCTTCTACCATCTCGCAATGCGAGAGTCCTGGGTCACTGTCACCACTATCAAGACATTCACCAGATGTGCTCCCTAGACTTTGGACTTTCCAGCCTCAGAAAGAGTAAGCAATAAATTTTGTTTTCTTATAAATCACCCTATTCTGTGTATTTTGTTATAAGCAGGGCTGTGTTCTTCCTTGGAGACTCTTTGAAAGGATTTGTTTCCTTGTTTTTTCCAGCTTCTAGAAGCCACTTACATTCCTTGGATCATGACCTTCTTCTGTCTTTGAAGGCAACAATGGCCAGTCAAACCTTTCTTACGCTGCCATATCTTCCAATTCTCTCTTAAAGGCCCTTGTGATTACATTGGGCCACTGAGGTAATCTCTCTATCTTAAGGACAGTTGATTAACAATCTCAAATCCATCTGCAAACTTAATTCCCTTTGCCATGTAACATAACATATTAACAGATTCCAAAAATTAGAATGTAGGCATCTCTAGGGAGCCATTATTCCGTCTACCACACCTACCTACAGGAGCAGGCCTGATCTGCCACCAGTAGCAATGTGAGCAGAGCCAGGGATGAACACCAGAACCTACATGCTAAGCTAGACAGGGCAGCTGCCTGCTGAAATAGAAGATGTGCACCTTCCTCTGTTGAAATTAATTTGATATTTGCAAGCTTTTGGAAGACTTTAGAGAGCTATTTCAAATAATTTTAGACATTATAAAATGAAACACATAAATTTTAACGTTTTACATCTCCAGTTTTTGTGAAAAATTGAATCCCTACTTTCTACAGAGTATTTTATTATTCATCTGTTACTCCACTTATGTATTTGTTATTTGAACAAATAAATGTGCATATCCTTTAAAAAATTAATTAAATTTTTAAAAAAGAAGACTCAGATAGAATCAAGAGTGTCCTAACATGATATCCAAAATGTCCAGAATACAATTAAAAATCATTCCTCATACCAGAATCAGGAAAATCATAACTTAAATGAGAAGACAATAAACCACTGCCAATACAGAGATGAATCAGATACTGGAACTATCTGACAAACATTTCAGGCCAGCCACCATAAAATTATTTCAAGCAGTAATAATGAATTCTCCTGAAACAAATGAAAAAATATAAATCTCAGCCAAGAAATACAAGTTACAAAAAAAGGGGCGGGGGTGGGGAATATAGAACTGAAAAACATACACAAGATTAAAACACACTAGAAGAGCTCAATAATAAAGTGGAGGTAAGAGAAGACAGAATAAATGAACTTGAAGACAAATAAACAGAATTGGTTCAACCTAATGAATAAAGAGAAATTAGACTGAAAAAAAATGAACAGAACCTCAGGAACCTGTCGGGTATTAACAAAATATTTATTTCTTGTATCATTGGAATTCCAGAAGAAGAGGAGAAAGAATGTGGAATTAAAAAGTATTCAAAGAAATAATGACTAAAAACTTCACAAATCTGGCTATAAAATATAACCTTGCAGATACAAGAAGCTAAGCAAATCCCAAATAGGACAAACTGAATAAAAGCCACAATGAAACACGTCATAATTAAACTTCCAAAAATTACAGAACAAAAAAATCTTTAAAATAACCAGAGCAGAGACATTTCACTTATAGAGAAACACCAATTTGAACAACAGCAGATTCTCATCTGAAACTATGGAGCCCTGAGGAAATGGAACACTTTTTATATGCTGGAATAAAGATTGTCAACCTCAAATTTTATATCCAGTGAAACTATCCTTCAGTGAAATTTATAGCACTAGCTGCTTACATTTGGAAAGAGGAAAAGTTTCAAGTCAATAATGTAAGTTCCTACCTAAAGAAGCTAGAAAAAGAAAAACAAAATAAAGCAAACGGAAGGAAGGAATAAGACCAGAAATCAATAGAATTGAAACAGGAAAACAACAGAGTAAATCAATAAAACCAAAAATCTACTTCTTCAAAAAAATCAATAATATTGATAAACTTCTAGCAAGACTGATAAAGATAAAGAGAAGACACAAATCACCAACATCAGAAAGAAAACAGGAGATTTTACAACTGATCCTTCAGCCATTAGAAAGATAATAATGGAATGCTACAAACAACTTTACCCTCATGAATTCAACAAATTAGAAGGTAAGAACCAAGTCCTCAAAATCCACAACTATAAAATTCAACCAGTATGGAATAGATAATCAAAATAGTTTTGTAACCACTAAAGAAATTGAATTGGTAATTTAAAGGTTTCCAAAAAATAAGTCTTCATGCCCTATAGCTTCACTGGAGAATTTTGGCAAATATTTAAAAATTATATCAATTTTATATAATCTCAGCAAGAAAGTAGAAGGGAGAACAATTACCAACTCGTTTTATGAGAGGAGTATTACCTTGATACCAAAACCAAAGACATCACAAGAAAAGAAAACTATAGACCAACATTCTTCATGAACTTAGATGCAAAATTCCCCAACAAAATATTAGCAAACCTAATTCAACAATGTACGAAAAGAATTATACACCACGACCAAGTGGGATTTATTCCAGGTTGTGCAAGGTTTATCCAGCCTTTGAAAGTCAATCAACAGGCTAAAGAAGAAAAATCACATTATCATATCAATTGACACAGGAAAAACATTTGACAATAATTCAAAACCTATTTATGATAATAATTGTTTTAAATAAAATACTCCCAACACATTAGGAAACACCTCAGCCTGATAATAAGCATTTACAAAACACCTATCACTAACACTGTACTTAACAGTGAAAACTGGAATGTTTGCCTCCCTGCCAAGATGAGGAATAAGGTAAGGTTGTCTGCTCTTACTATTCCTATTCAAAATAGTGGCAGAAATTCTAGCCACAGCAATAAGGCAAGAAAGAGAAATAAAAGGCATACAGACTGGAAATGAAAAAATAAAACTATTCCTATTTGCAGATGGTATGATTATATACATAGAAAATCCCAAGGAATTTGCAAAAAAAAAAAAAAAATTTCTCTTTTTAGAAATGGTAATTTTATAAAAAAAAAAAACCCCAAAAAATTTAAAAAAAAAAAAAAAAATTTCTCTTTTTAGAAATGGTAATTTTATAAAAAAAAAAAACCCCAAAAAATTTAAAAAAAAAAAAAAAAATCTACTAGAACTAATTAGTGAGTTCAACAATGTTGCAGAATACAAGGCCAACGCGCAAAAATAAATAGAATTTCACATACTGAAATGAACATTTAAAACCAAAATGAAAAACAATACTATTAACATTTGCTCCATTGAAAATGAAACACTTAGGCATAATCTTGACAAAGCATGTGTAGGATCTGTATACTGAAAATTATAAAATGCTGAAGGAAGAAATCAAAAAAGACCTAAATAAGGGAGCCATACCATGTTCACGGGTTGGAAGACTAAACATAGTAAAGATGTCAATTCCTCCCAAATAAGGTTTTTTGTAGACATAGACAAACTTATTCTATATTTTATATTGAAAGGAAAAAATGCTCAAATAAACAATCAAGAAAAACAAGAATAAAATTGGAATAATCACTCTACCTGATATGAAGGCTTACTCTAGATCTACTGTAACTTAGTCACCGTGGTATTGGTGGGGATAAACACACAGAATAAAACAGAAGGACACAGAAATGGACCCACACAAAAATGCCTGTATTAGTCTGCTATAGCTGCCATAACAAAGTACCACAGACTAGATGGCTTAAACAACAGAAACTTATTTTCTCATAATGCTGGAGGCTGGATACCCAAGATCCAGGTGTCAGTACAGTTGGTTTCTCTGAGGTCTCTCTCCTTGGCTTTAGGTGGCCATATTCTCCCCGTGTCTACACGTGGTCTTCCCTCTGTGCATATCTGAGTCCTAATCGCCTTTTCTTATAAGGACATGAGTCATATTGGATTAGGACCCATCCATATGACTTCATCTTAACTTAATTACCTCTTTAAAGACCCTCTCACCAAATACAGTCACATTCTGAGATACTAGGGATTAGAACTTCAGTATATGTATTCCAGAGGGACACAGTTCAGCCCATACCAATACCCAACAAATTTTTGACAAATGTACAAAAGGAATTCAATTAGGAAAACACAGCCTTGACAACAAATTATATTGGAGCAAATAGACACTCAAATGAACCTCAACTTAAGTCTCACATGTTTTACAAAAATTAACCCAAAATGGGTCACAGACTTAAACACAAAACCAGAAATCTCTTTTTTTAAAAAAGAAAGGAGTAAATCACTGAGATCTAGAGCTGGACTTGACCCCAAAAGCACCATCCATAAAGGAAAAAGGTGGCAATGAACCACATCAAAACCAAAAGCCTTTGCTCTGCAAAAGACCCTCTTAAGGGGATGAAAAGACATGGAGAAGATATTTGCAAACTACATATCTGACAAAGGACTTATATCTAAAGAGCTTTGAAGATCAGGGGAAAAAAGCAACCCAGTCAGAAATGGGTGAAAGGCACAACCATATATTTCACTGAAGAAGATACACATATGGCAAAGAACACATGAGAAACATTTAATTTCAGTAATCATCAGGGAAATGCAAATTAGAACTACAGTAAGCTATCACTACACACCTATCAGAGTGGCCAAAATGAAGCAATCTTTAAAAAGTGACAAGACCAAAGTCTGGTAAGGATGCAGAAAACTAGATCACTCATTTGTTGCTGGTAGGAACATAAAATAGTAGAGCCACTCTGGAAAACAGTAAATATGCAATTATCATAGGACTCTGCAGAAGAATACAAACTTACCTTACTCAAAAATCTGTACACATGACACTCCAATCCAAGGCTTGGGAAGTGCTTGGGTAATGTGGAAACTGACCGTCCCTAGGGGAAGTGAGGGGGTGACCACTGGGAGGCCAGTTCTGAAGGAATGTGTGGGCTTGGCCACCTCAGCATCTGTTTCCTGGGCCCTCTTGTCCCATGCTGTTGGACACCCTTTGAGCACCACTACCAATCTGTCTGTCCACACCTCTTGCTCTAATTGCTGCTGCCTCGACTTGTGACAGACAAGCAAAGAAGCCTGCCCTGCCCCTCAATAACTCTTAGTAGGTTGGGTCCCCTTTAAGAAGGCTGGGCAGGGAAAGAGAGACTGGGCACTGAGTCCAGCCAAGGTGATCAGTGACCAGAGACACCAAGGCTAGACGGAGTGGAGGGTGAAACACTACCACCAAGGGGCAAGTCCAAGGTCAGAGCCAGCAGGTGGGTAACAGGTAAGGGCAACAGAATCAGGGAGCTCACAAAACCGCTCTGGACAATCTGAGTAATGCCAGTCCCCTCTCAAAGGTTTCTGACTGACCCGGCCCCATCCCAAATGTTCCACTGCACTTGACTGGCATCAGACAGAACCCGGAATCTGGCATTCAGGGGCTCCCATGATCCAGGTAAGCAACAAGGTCTTGAGAGTGCAGGTGGCATTTTTGCCTTGCTGCAAGACCTGGCTCTGAAAGGAGGAATAGCTTCTGGTGGTGACCACCTGGCCCCCTAGATGAGGTTGTGAACTGGCCTGAGGGTTCACAGCTACTGGCAGTCACTCCAAAACTAGTGGGCCCCTCACAAGGACGGGGAGTTTGATAAGGTGTGGCCTTCCTGATCCAAAGCACTGTAAACTGACATTGAATGAGGAAGAAACTTGTCCAGAAATCCCAGATAGCTTGAAGGACACACTGTCATACCAAGTGAAGAAAGAGATTCGAGGGTGTGCTAGAAAATTTTAAAAAGTACTAACGCAGGGGAAGATTAGGAGCAGGGACCTAACATCACACACGGCCTCGCGCGTCTGCTGGCAACAGTGAGAGTGTGAGTAAGTCCAAGTACACTGGAGACGGCAACGCCATCCAGCCGTCCGTCCGTCCACCCACTCATCCTTCCATCTGCTCATCCACTTGTCTGTGCTTCCATCTGCCCATTTGCCCATTTGTCTATCTGTCTGTCCATTCGTCCATCCATCCATCCATCCATCCGGTCATGCATTTATCCACCCATCTGTCCATCTACCTGTTCATCCTTTTATTCACCTATTGATTCATCCATCCATCCATCTGCTCATCCATCTGTCTGTTCACCCATCCCTCCATCTATCCATCTATTCATCCATCCACCCATTTGTCCATCCATTTGTTCAACCTTCCATCCTTCCATCGTCCGTCCATCCATCCATCCATCTGCTCATCCATCTGTCTGTTCACCCATCCCTCCATCTATCTATCTATTCATCCATCCACCCATTTGTCCATCCATTTGTTCAACCATCCATCCATCCATCGTCCGTCCATCCATCCATCCTTCCGTCAGTCCATCCATCCGTCATCCATCCAGTCATCTGTCCCTCAGTCAGTCCATGCATCCATCCATCCATCTGCTCATCCATCTGTCTGTTCACCCATCCCTCCATCTATCCATCTATTCATCCATCCACCCATTTGTCCATCCATTTGTTCAACCATCCATCCATCCATCGTCTGTCCATCCATCCATCCTTCCGTCAGTCCATCCATCCGTCATCCATCCAGTCATCTGTCCCTCAGTCAGTCCATGCATCCATCCATCCATCTGTCCGTCTGTCCATTCCTTCACTCTGCAGTCCTTTGTTGCTCCTGGGAGTCCACACAGTGGGAGCCCTGGAAGACATCAATGACTGACACGTCCTCGTTCTGGAGCATCTCGAGGCGTCTCAAGGGAGGAGGTTGCTGCCACCAGTGCCCTGGCTAGTGAGATGTCCTTCCTTGTCCTCTCACTGCACCACACACTTCCCTCACCAAACAGTGTTGCTATTGCTCCTCTTGCCTAACTTCCCTCTGAGCTGGAAGCTCCATGATGAACAGAGCTGGCACTCACACAGACCAGCACACATGGTACCATCCACAGTGCTCTGCATATTCACTCACAGCAACCTGAAGAAGCAGGGACTGCACAGTGGAGCAAAATGAGCCCCGAGGGGTGAAGTGCTCTGCCCAAGACTGCACAGGCAGTTCAATCCATACACGCTGTCTCCAGGCCTGTGTCCTGGACCAGACCCTGACACTCGATGGCTGGTAGGAGAAGCAGCTGGGGGCACTGTGTTCACCGCAAAATCCCAGCACCTAGCATAGTGCCAGCCAGTCAGGAGGCTCCACGGTGGGGTAATGGGATGCAAGCCAGGCAGCCAGCACAAGGCACTGGAGGGAGCATGGGGAGGGCACGGCCTGCCAGTCCCATAGGCCGGGCACCAGAGGGGAGAGGACAAGAGGGGAGGAGGAAGGGGAGGGGTGGAGGAGAAAGGAGAGACGAGAGAATGGAGGAGAGAGAGGTGGTGGGAGTGGGGCAGCAGCCCCGAGAAGGCTGTGGGAGCCATCAGCCGCAGGCAGGACTTGGGGGTGGTGGAGGAGGAGGGAGTAGAAAGGCAGCTTGGGTGGGTGGGTGGATGGCGGTGCCCTCCACCCTGAAATCAAAACAACCGTTTTATGAGCACCTACTATATTCCAGGGAGGAAAACTGTCTGAGCATCTGGAAGGTCTCACGGGCAGCATGCATGAAGGTGGTGGACTGTGGGGGTCTGTGTGACTCCAGGTCACCACACGCCATAAGACTATACTCAGGTCATCTCCACTCAGCAAACAGCAGGACACAGAGACAGTTGGCCGGGCTTTGGGAGTGTCATCGTGGCTGGGCGCCAAGCTACAAATCACGCCAGGCCACCCTGAAAGCCAAAATCACAAGCATCTATGTGTGGTCTGCTTTCTCCAGCTGTCTTAGCTCAACCGGATCTATTGACGATTCACTAATCCAGCCGATAGCTGGGCGGCTGACCCACACTCTCACCCGCTGCCCAGCCCAAGGCAACACCCGGCCTGCTCCCAAGCCCTCGGATTAGCCGGTGTCAGTTCACCATGAGAGTCGCCTTGGAGATGGGCGTGACTGGCCTCGCCCGGGGGTGCCCTGGACAGCAGAGTAGCAGGCACTACGTCTCTGCCTCCCTCTGAGACTTATCCTTTTTCTCAGGCTTCCTGGTGTGACCCACCTGTCAGTGGCCATCTCAATAAATTTCAACTATGACAAGCTGCAGTGGACTGAAGGGTGGCCCCCCAAAAAGAAATGTTCACGTCCTAATCCTCGGAATCTGTGAATGTGGCCTTATTTGGAAAAAGGATCTTGAGATGAGGAGATGATCCTGGTGGGCCCTAAATCCAATGACAAGTCTCCTTGTGTAAGAGAGTGGTGGAGGGACATTTGAGACACACAGCAGAGGAGGAGACCATGTGGCACAGAGACAGGGGTGGAGGGACGCGGACCCAGCCAGAGAAGCAGTGGGCACCCGAAGCAGGAGGAGGCAGGCGGTGTCCCCCCACGACCTGCGGAGGGAGCGTGCCAGCCCACGCCTTGTCCTCAGACTTCTAGCCTCCAGAACTGCGAGAGAATAACGTTCTGTTGTTTCAAGCCCCCTGGCGTGTGTGGTCGTTTGTTAAGGCAGCCCCAGGAGACTAACTCACACAGAAGCCGACTCGGGTTTCCGACCACGGGGCTCAAGTTGCTATTTGCAGGAGAATTTTGTGATCTCATCCCTCAGGCCCACAAGCTGGTTGGGTCCCATTCTGCCCTTGGCTGGAAAGGGAATCCCAAGGTTGCATCTGCCACTGGGGTGTGGAGCTCTGGGCTGGAGCGAGATGAGAAATGGGCCTATTTATAACCAAACAGAGCCAGAGAGCAAGCGCGGGGTCGGACCAGGGCTGCAGCAAGGTCAGAGGCCCAGTCCCGGGGGACAAGGGGCATTACGGAGAGGAACACCGCCCTGGGAGGCAGGCGGGGGCGGAGCAGGGGCACTCGGGGCCCCTCGGGCCGCAGGGCCATGGTCCCTTTCTGAACGGCCTCACGCAGGAATGCCCAGCTGGCTTCCAAGTGCTATCTGGTGTCACGGGCGAAGGGCAGGCCCGGGTGGGTGGGAGCAGATTCTTTCCCGCTGCCTCACTGCCGCTCCGAGAAAGGAAGTGTCAGCGCCCGGCCGGCGCCCTGCACGCAGCCCGCCACCCGCCTGTGAGCAGTTGTGCCCGCGACGTCCAGCCGCCTCGAGGGGGACACTGTCACGGTGAGTAGGGCTCTGTGCTCCTCTGGGCTTCCTGTTGTAAAGACAATTCCTTTGTCAGGGCCAGGTTGGAGGGACCCAGTGGTGGTTGTCTCGGTCTCAGACCATCACATGGAGGGTGGCAGCAGTAAGCCACACAGTGCCGGGGACATGGGTGGACAGGCACCCTACTCATTAGTGGCCGAGTTGGACCAGGCTCCACTCTCAGCCCATCTGGTGCTGGGCACAGCTGGACACGAGGAAATCACGGCACACAGGCCACCTTCCTCAGCCCCTGAGCAGGGCTCCTGCACCGGTCCTGGGAGCTGGAAGGCTTTCCTCCATGGCAGGAGCTGCCTCTGGCCCAGCCACCGGCCAGGAGTCCTGGACTCATTCGCATCAGGGACCATATCACTTGCCTGCCTCTGAGTCCCATAGGCTTTTAAGTACTTCTACCTGTAGGGGTCCGTGTCTGACAGTAGCTCTAGCAAGAGGGAAGAATTGTGGCAGATCTTACCTGCTCAGATTCAGAAGGGACAAGCTTTAGTGAGCCTTGAATCCCTGCTCCATTTTCTTCTCAGCTGTGTGACCTTGGTCAAGTCACTCAACCTCTTTGAGTCTTGTTTCCTAATCTGTAAAATGGGGGTGACAGGCCTACATTGCCAAGCTGCTGGGGAGGTTAGATGGGACAGTAAGTGAGACCAAAGTTCTAATCCCCATTAGACGATGTCTTTGGACATCTTATTTTCTTTTCAACATTTCTCCTTGAGAAAGTCCAGCAGAGCTGCAGGGGCCCAGTGCACCCCAGCTGTGCACAGGTCACATGGAGTGCTCAGCACAGCACTGTGCTCCACAGGGCTAGTCTGTCTGCTGGGGACACTCATGGGGACATTCTTGCTGCCCGTGTGGGATTACAGAGCCCAGGTACCTGCAGCCCACAGATCTCCCTCTTCTCATCCCTCCTGACATCAGGCTCTGGCCCAGCTGGTCATGGTCAAGGGACCTGAATTCCGAACCTGAAAGCAAACCTGTATCTTGGTCACTCGCTTGTCAAGCCCTATCTTTCCTGCAGAAGTTGGGTTATGACCTTCTCGGGGTGACGCTTCTGTTGATGTAGGCACAGATGGCAGGGATCGTCTATGGAAAAGGACCAACCACGTCCATATGGAGCCAGGGGGCACTGCTCCATGCTTTTTACACGTCCTTTGTACCCAAGTCTCAGAGTGACTGTAGGTGCTCAATTAACGTTGGGTCCCTCCCTCTCCTCTTGCCGCAGCCCCGCTTGGTGTGAGTACAGCAGTGTGGCCCAGGCCCCAGACCCAGGAGGCCCGAGGAAGCAGGAGGGGCTCTACCATTTTTCTGGGCACTGAGGGTCCCTCCAGGGGCTTATCCAAGGACTTCGCCCTCAGAGAAAGAGAAAGAAGGGCATTGGGATGGGTCAGATGCCAGTGCGGTCTCTCCAGGGTCTAAAGGCTGTCCTCGTCATCCCCCTGAACAGAACTGCACCCCTCCTGAGTCCCCACCCATGCACACATGCAACCCACCCACCTCCACGGATCTTCCAAGCATCCGGGTGTAAGGCCAGCCGGTCATCCTCTGCCCTCACGTCCACTTGGCTCCCTCTGAGTCCTCTGTCCCTGACGCTTCAGGTCGGGCCCTCGCTGTAGCCACCATGCTGTTACAAGAGCCTCCCAGTGCCCAACCCACTGCTTGTGCCCCTCCCGAGCCTACGCCCCACCTGGCAGTGAGTCTCCTTGACAGGCAGCTCTGAGAACTGCTGTTCCCCAGCCCCAAATGGGCACCTCTGCTGATCTGCACACTGACCCTCAGCCTGCAGCGTGGAGGGGCTCCCGGAACATGCGGGATCTCTCATTCAGTCTGCGGACTGGCAAAACAGACTCCACGCCCACATGTTCAACAGGAGGATTACCGCCGGCATCTTCCCCACACACCCTTTACCAACACGAGCCAACCCCAAGCCCCCTCCCCAACACACACTCCCACACCCACACTCACATGTGCGTGCACACAGTCACATACCCACCCCCACAGCCACACACACGCATACATACACATGTGTACACACGCTGACACATACCCACAACCATGTTCACACACTCACATGTGCACATACACACTGATATATACCCACACACACACACTCACACACGCACGCACACTGACATACACCCACACTCACACACTCACATGGGCAAACACACACTGACGTATACCCACCCACGCTCACACACTCACATGTGTACACACGCTGACACACCCACACCCATGCTCACACACTCACAAGTGCACACACACTGACATACACCCACACTCACACACTCACATGGGCAAACACACACTGACATACACCCATCCACACTCACACACTCACATGGGCAAACACACACTGGCGTATACCCACCCATGCTCACACACTCACAAGTGCACTCACACTGACATACACCCACACCCATACTCACACACTCACATGCGTACACACGCTGACACACCCACACCCATGCTCACACACTCACATGTGTACACACGCTGACACACCCACACCCACGCTCACACACTCCCATGTGTACACACGCTGACACACCCACACCCACGCTCACACACTCCCATGTGTACACACGCTGACACACCCACACCCACGCTCACACACTCCCATGTGTACACACGCTGACACACCCACACCCACGCTCACACACTCCCATGTGTACACACGCTGACACACCCACACCCACGCTCACACACTCCCATGTGTACACACGCTGACACACCCACACCCACGCTCACACACTCCCATGTGTACACACGCTGACACACCCACACCCACGCTCACACACTCCCATGTGTACACACGCTGACACACCCACACCCACGCTCACACACTCCCATGTGTACACACGCTGACACACCCACACCCACGCTCACACACTCCCATGTGTACACACGCTGACACACCCACACCCACGCTCACACACTCCCATGTGTACACACGCTGACACACCCACACCCACGCTCACACACTCCCATGTGTACACACGCTGACACACCCACACCCACGCTCACACACTCCCATGTGTACACACGCTGACACACCCACACCCACGCTCACACACTCCCATGTGTACACACGCTGACACACCCACACCCACGCTCACACACTCCCATGTGTACACACGCTGACACACCCACACCCACGCTCACACACTCCCATGTGTACACACGCTGACACACCCACACCCACGCTCACACACTCCCATGTGTACACACGCTGACACACCCACACCCACGCTCACACACTCCCATGTGTACACACGCTGACACACCCACACCCACGCTCACACACTCACATGTGTACACACGCTGACACACCCACACCCATGCTCACACACTCACATGTGTACACACACTGACAGACACCCACACCCATGCTCACACACTCACATGTGTACACACTGACACACCCACACCCATGCTCACACACTCACATGTGCACACACACTGACATACACCCATCCACGCTCACACACTCACATGCCGTACACACGCTGACACACCCACACCCATGTTCACACACTCACATGTGCACACACAGACACACCCACACCCATGCTCACACACTCACATGTGCACACACACTGACACACCCACACCCACGCTCACACACTCACATGTGTACACATGCTGACACACACACACCCATGCTCACACACTCACATGTGCACACACAGACACACCCACACCCATGCTCACACACTTACATATGCGCACACACTGACATATACTCACACTCACACAAACTTTACCCACACCCATGCTCACACACTCACATACACCCCCACACAAACTCATACATGTGCGCACACACACACACACAAACACACAAACACATCTCCACAGTCGGTAAAGGGGAAGGTGGAAGAGAGGGCCATATCCCCCTGGGCGTCCAGCCTAGGAGGAGACCCCTCCACCTTCATGAATGGCTGACCACAGAGCGTCCCATGCATGTGTCCATCACCTTCAGCTTCATCCCCACCGGCTCCTCAATAGGCTCTTGGGAAACGCCTTTCCCAGACTCTTGCAGAGGCGCCCTGCTAGGCCGCCATGGAGAGAGGCAGTGGAGGGAGTGCCTGCAGGAGGGTGCACAGCCTGCCTGTGTGCCGTGCTCCCCCTCCCCAGCTGGGCCAGCACCTCAGCAGCAGAGAACACAGCAGGGCAGGCAAGCTGGGCAGGGCATGGCCCTGTGCTGTGGCTCAGTGGGGCCTTGAGAGACATTGTCATTCTGAAGGTTGAGAGCCCTGCCTCCCGCATGCGATCACCCCAGGCCCTCGAGGCAGTGTTCTGTGTTGCCCCTGAACTTACCCATCTTCTGTGCTGCCACTGGGAGCTGAGCTCCAGGGATCTAGCTGTCTTCCTCCAGGCCTGCATATTCCTGACTATGACACAAGCCCTGCCAGGAAGGGGTAGGATTTGAACCCAGACCTGGTTACAGGTGTGCACAGCTGAGAATAACCCGGGATCTTCACGGGTGAACACTGAGACTCACGGTAGGAAATACGGCAAGTCAGCTAGCCAGACTCTCTCCTATCCAGCCCCAGGAAATCCCACAGATGGTTCTCATGAGTTGATCAGATTTGCAGAGCAGCAACAGAGCAGCATCGCTGCTGGAAATGAAGCTGTCAGGCTGCACCACAGTTGCTATCTCCCTGGCCCTCCCTTGAGCCTCCCAGCAGCCTTGGCCCCACGGGGAGGGTGCTGGGGGCCGGAGCCCATGGGCCTTGGGAACAGGCAGGGCAGATCTGCTTGGGGATCTCCTTGGGAAAGAAGAGAAGCCCAAGGAGTGGGCATCACAAGGCTGGGGACATGGTCAGTGTCATTGATAAGGACAGCAGGAAGCCCAGGGGCTCCTGCCTGCCTTACTGTGAGTGTTGGCAGCCCATGAAGACTAAGGCTCCAGCTGGGGCACTCACAGGGCAGAGGACAGATCTGAGGATGAGACCTGCAGGGCCTGCCTCCCAGGGTGACTGGGCCTGGGAAGGAGAGGCAGGAGAAGGTCTGTGCCGACCGACAAAGAAAGAGTTTGTTCAAACAAAAAGGTTAAGAGATGACTCCCATGTGTGTAAAAGATGTTCAGACAAATTAAATGTGCTTAGGCCAAATGCCTGGATGAGGCTCCACTGCCTAAAACCCTGTGCTGTTGAGCAAAGAGCTCACTTGCCCGGCTTCTGTGGATCAAATTGTGGCCCCCAAAATGATACATCCACATCCCTGAACCTGTGAATGTGAGCTTATTTGGAAAAAGGGTCTTTGCAGATGTAATTATATTAAGAATCCTGAGGTGAGGAGATCATAATTATCCAGGCCCTAAATTCAGTGACCAAGTGTCCTTATAAGAGACACACAAAGGAGAGAGGAGATGGCCCTGCGAAGACAGAGGCAGAGTGTGGAGTGATGTGACCACAAGCGAAGAAACAGCAAAGCCACCAAGCCAGAAGAGTCAAGGAAGGGACCTCCCCAGAGGTGGCTTTGGAGGGAGCGTGGCCTTGCTGATTTCACACTTGCTGGGTTTCAGACTTGCGGCCTCCAGAACTGTAAGAGAATAAAGTTCTGTTGTTTTAAGCCACCAGCATGTGGTACTCTGTTAGAGCGCCACAGGAAACGAACGCAGTAGCCTACAAACCGGGTTAGTACTATCAACTGCCTATGGTATAGGGGAGGATTTTGTTTAAAGTGTTCATAAAAGAAAGAACATAAAAATCTGGCCATAGGAGATACATGCATATTTATACAAGGGAACAGGACGCCACTGAACGAAGAAGCACGCGGATGACAGGACATGGGCAGATGTGCACATGATAACACCAAATGGGAAAACAGCGATCAGAATATAAAATTGTGAATGTGCATGAACCTAATTTCATGCTCTGAAAGTATGCTGAAAAAGGAAAAAATAACACTGACCATCTCCGGGCGATATACCATGTTCTGCATTTTCTACATCACTATTTTCTCTATTTTCTAAATTCTTCTCAATGAGTATATATTACATTTATCATGAGAAAGAAATTAAAAGAGCTATTCTAAAAATGATTTCTTCCTGCAAATATCACATGATGTGCAAGAGTCTCTGGAGGCTACTTTTTTCCACCTATAATCTCATGTGATCTTAGGACAGCCCCCCAAGTAGGCCCTGCAATTATTTCATTTTGTAGGTGAGAAAACCAGGCTCTGTGCGTGAGGTGACTTGTCCAGCCCCAGAGCCAGCCTGTGGCCAAGCCTGGAAGGTGGATGCAGCCCGTCTGCTCTCAGAACCCATGTGAGGGAAGCCACGTCCCCTAACCCAGAGATAGGCCACAGCTAGAGCCAGGCGCTGCCACCACCTCCTGCTGGCCGGACCACGCCCACGGCCCGTCCGTGTCCTTCAAGTCCGATTGCGGGTACAAGTCTGAAGCGCCCTCCAGGCAGACATAAATAACAGAGAGCAAGATTCTGGGATTCTGGTTTCCTATTTTTAAATGGAATGAAGGATAAATCATTTCTGCTAACTGTTTTTACCTGGCTTCAGGAAATGATGTGTTGCCATCTTTTAAAAGAAAATTAAGCCTTTAATTCCATGGCACATGTAATAAAATGGTACTTCAGCTCTCTGTGCTGAATATATGGCCCGTTGAGTCCTAATTTACTATTTCGACACTGCCTGAAATGTTCTGAAGTTATTAATGTGGCAATATATTCAGGCACAGAACCCAGCCTTCAGATGCTGTTGAAGCACTCAATTAACACAATGGATGGCTGCCTGGGAGCCAAAGGGGGCGGACAGCAAGAGGCAGCACCCGGGAGCTGGGTGCACGGCTATCCTGTGCTGGCTAGCGCCGCTGGGAGCAGACACCTCTGTTTCTTCTGGAAGGCAGAGATTAGGGCATCCAATTCACAGGCACAAGGTTCCTGGCTCACAGCAGATGCTAAGGAAATCTCCTCCTCCTCGCTTACCCGTGTCTTCCACAGTCCACAGGAGGATTGCAAACACTTCCGCACACATGCAGATGTTCAGCATGTGCATGCACACGCACACCAAGGCTCCAAGCGGGCACGTCCCACCGTATTTTGGAGGATAGGCCTTTATGAACAGGGAGCTGGCTCAATGCTCCATGCAAAGATAGACCAGAGCAAAGTTTCAATGTAAGATAAAGGACAGGGGCCCAGAGAGTTCTAGACTCATGTTCATCTATCTCCTTGTGCACCTCTCTCCTCTCCTGCCCATGTGTAACACTGACCAGTGTGGCTGTGGCCAATGGTCAGCTGACCTCACTGAGCCCTCCCTGCTCATTAGCAATTGGAACAAGTCACTGCATGGGTACATCAGGATGGGGCACTTTGAGTTCTGCAGAAACTTCTAAACAGGCTCAAAGATGCCTCTGCGGGGTCAAGGACTCCAGCTCTTCTCTCAGCAGAGGAGCCCAGGCCCATGGACAGTGCAAAGCAGCCCTGCCACCCCATGCCCTCTCCAGGGTAAGGCTCATCTCCTGTGTAAGGGATAGGTAGTTGGGACAGTTAATTAAGCTTTCAGCAAGCTGGTATGGGGAATTACAAACCTGCATTTGGAGGGGAAGGCACATGTCAAATTCTCAAGTGTGGAACTGGTCCCTTAGCGATGGGCATGAGCAAATTCCTCTGCACTGGTGGCTTAAGGGAGGATGACAGCTACTGCTAAGACCAACTTTCTGGAAGCTGGTATGGGGAATTACAAACCTGCATTTGGAGGGGAAGGCACATGTCAAATTCTCAAGCGTGGAACTGGTCCCTTAGCGATGGGCATGAGCAAATTCCTCTGCACTGGTGGCTTAAGGGAGGATGACAGCTACTGCTAAGACCAACTTTCTGGAGGAGCCAGGATGCTCAGGCCACTAGCCAAGTGACCTTGAGCAAATTACATAGATGCCAACAGTATCTCTTTCATAAGATTGCTGCGATTACTAAAACAAGTCAGTATGTGGCATCACTCGGGGCCGTGCCTGGCACAGACACAAGTCACTACGTGTTAGCTGTGGAATGTGCTAGCCCATTGCACAGTGGCTTCCCAAAATTTAACCAGACTGTAACTGACTTCCCGACATTCCTCACAGCAAGTAGGTCTTCAACCCTGGGAGTCTGGCCTCAGCCTCCTCTTCTGCATCCCTCACCTGAGCAAGTAATACATACTCATTAAGAAAAACTTAGAAAGGGGCCGGCCCGGTGGCGCACTGCTACAGTGCACCGCTTGGGAGTGCGGCGGCGTTCCCGCCGAGGGTTCGGATCCCACATACAG
>NW_007727480.1:295948-304025 GCF_000696425.1 Galeopterus variegatus | reverse complement strand
TGCGATCCATTGCCGGACACGAAAAAAGACAAAAAAAAAAAAAAAAGAAAAGAAAAACTTGGAAAATACTGAAAACAGCAAATTCTATCTCAGATGACCCCTCTCTTCCCTCCCTGAGCCTCTGGGCCATGTTCTGCCTTACCAGACCCCTGCAATGGCCTCCTGACAGGCTTCCGTGCCCTGGAATCATCCTACAACATTCTGTTTCCCTTCAGCAGCCAGAAAAGTCTTGTAAAAATGTGCAGTAGATCCTGCTGGCCCTGATTAAAGCCCAGCATCAGCATCCTGTAACACTGAAAATGCACACTCCACGCTCTGGCCTTCAAGGCTCCACACGGCCTTGCCCTGTCTCCCTGCTCTCTTCTCAAATTCCTCACCCAGCCCCCAAATTTAAGTTCCAAGAAAGCAGGGACCCTGTCTGTCTTGTTCACTGCTGTGTTCCTGGCCCATGGCGGTTTCAAAACAAATGCTTCTAGAATAAATGAATGATTCAAATCCATGCAAACTAACTATACCACATTGCACTATTGGACAGAAGGAATAGATGCTAATAAAATAAATCACTTTGACTAAGCTCATTTCAGTCCTTCCACCCAAGCTGGAAGCCACTGGGGCCCAGAGGGGTGAGGAAGAAGTCTGTGCAGACCCAGGCTGCCTCTCCAAGCACCGAGGGGCCCTAGAGGGGCCACTGCACCAGCTGCACAGGCTGTGTGCTGCACATATCCAGGGGTAGGTTGATATGGAAGGACCGTGCAGCAGCCATGGATCCCCCAACCTGCTTGTCAGGGTGAGCCCTCACTAAGCACCCTCCCTCAGCCCTACCCAGACCCAGCTGTGCCTCTCCATCCTGAATGGGTTTCCTCCTTGAGAATTCTCAGACCAATAAACCAGAGCACACTAAAAATGGCCACCACCTGGGGAGGAAGAAGGGAGGCATGGCAGATGGGAAGAGGGGCGACCTTGGTACCACCAAGCACGGCTGCAAGTCCTGTCTCTGCTGTTTCCTGGCTGTGCGCCCTGGAGCTGGCCATTGTCCTGAGCCTAGTGCTCCCAGCATGCAGAGACCTCAGAACATTTTGGCTGAACTGAGCTGGATATCTACGTGGCAGAGCTGATGGAGAGATCATAAAGCAGGTGCCTTGTGGCTGACTCGATACCCATGAATGCCACCGGCATGGGGATCTCCCCTCTCCCAGAGTTGGCACATCGTCACTTCCCTTCACTCACCGTAATGATGAGCATGAAGAGGTTCAGGGCTGCCCAAGGTCCCACGGCTGCTGGGGATGAGACAGTGATCTAACCCTTGCTCTGTCGAAGGGCCCTACCGCTGCTCTGAGGCCATCTGGGCATAGGAGTCAGACACTCTTCAAGGCTCAGCTGTGCTGTCACGCAAGGGTATCCAGGGCCAGCCCTCTCCATCCCCGTTCCACTCCCCCCTGCCTTCCAGCCTGCCCTGTGGGGTCTGTACCTGAGCCTAAAATTGGTGTGAGGAGGAGGTGGGATTCCTCCCAAAGACAAAATCCCTACCCCATAATCGAGTTTGGCTGTCAAGTCAAAGTCCAAAAACCGGGACAGCGCTGCTGACAGCCCCGATGACAGCCCCGCGGGGAGGCGGCTATATTTAGCCATATGCTTGACCTAAGATGCTATCTATCAGGGACAGAACCATGGCCCTGGGGAGCAGGAGGGAGGCATCGAGAGCCTCCCGCCCCCGCCATGCTGCCCCAGCCATGCAAGCTCCATTATCTGCTCCAGGAAAGTTTTCACTTTCCAAACACATTTTCATTTCCAATGTTAGGGAGGTTTTGTCATTTTCCAAGTGCTTTTGGCCTGAGAGAGAGAGTCGGCGGCAGAAGCTAAATCAATCAGCTCCATTTGCAGCAGCAGGAATTTCCACACAAGGGGTTAAGAAACGTGTTGGCCCTGGGTCACAAAGCCGGTTTTCCTTCTGCATCCTGGGGTGACAACAACAACGGGGTGGGGGGGATCTGTGCTCATCGCCATTTACAGAGCTCTCTTAGTGTGATCACAAAGGTCAGATGAAATAGAAGATGAAAGCATGCAGCACAGTAAATGCCCTGACTTTTCCTCCCCTTCCCTCGACCCTCCTAATCCTACAAGGTGGATTTTAGTCCATTCATCCCCATTCTACAAACAACACTCCAAGAAGGTGACTTGCCTAAGTTCTCAACCGGGATCTCAGCAATATTTGTGTAGCCAATGCAGCAGGTATTTCCCATCTCTGGGGTTGACCTGTGCTAAATGGTCCAAGAAAATCAAGGTGAGGGTAGGGAACACTAATTTCCCAGAAGCGATCTTGCCTCTGCTCTTTGAAGTGTCATGAAATTGGCCTGAGACTGCTCCTGTCAGCAGCCCCGCCCCAGGCTGCTGAAAGCACTTTTAGCACCTGATGAAAAAGGAGCCTTATTTTCCTGAGCAATTACCAGCCTCCATCTCATGATCTCATCCCAAAGACAGAAAGCACTAAATGGCCTGGCCTCACCTGCATGTGCGGTGCCCCAGGCACACTTGGGCGGAGACAGCCGGAGCTGCTCAGCAGCAGGCAGGGTTTTCCATCAGGGGTCAGCTGCGTCCTCTTTTCCAGCTCTGACAGGGGTCCTGAGTCTGCACCTCCTCAGCCATAAGTGATGGGCTGTCACCTGGCTGCTGGGCGGCTGGAGAACAAAGCAGAGGAAAGAAGGGAGGTAGCTGGACTTGAAGCCCTCAAGCGGAATGTCCTCCTTGCATTTCCCAAAACAGCTGTGCTTGGGGGACAGTTTCTCCTCAGGGCATAGTCAAGGAAACAGACTCAGGAAATGACCTCTTGCCCAAAATCATGTGACCAGGAGTGTAGCAGAGAAGGGATTCAAACCCAGGGCTCCCCCATAAATAGTATCCCACGTTATGCCACGTTGCCACGCTGTGCTGCCTTCTAAAAGAAACTCGGGGCCCACATTTAGCTGGCTTTGGTCCCTCTGGTCTCACCATCAGTAATGGGGAACCCAGGAATGGTGTCCCGCCTTGGGGATGACTAAAAAGACCACTACCCCAGGCCACTTGCAGTGCACTTGCTTGGCACCCTACTGGGCACTCCAAACCTAGGTCCTGGCATACAGGGATGTTTCTGTGTACATGATACTCCATTTCTACAGCTCGTAGTAGCAAGGATCTGTCAAATGAAAATGCCCAGTGCCGTCAAAGATATGATCAGACAGGCTGGCTTATTCATTGGGAAGCATTGGCAATATGTGGGCATAGAGAGCTTAATAATAGGTATCTCTCTGCTCCAGTAATTACATATCTAGATGCAAATACATCTTAAGGCAATAAGTCTAAATAAGAATGTCTCACCTATACACATCTTTATCATGACATTTTCTAAAGAGTCAAATAACATCAAAATCCCATAGTATAGAATATTAAGTCATTAAAAATAGTGTTTTAGAAGAATTCATAATAACATGGAAATGCTTTTGTTATAAAGTTTAGAAACAAAAGCAAGTTATGGTGTGATCATAACTATGTGAGGAAAAACATGGCACATGGGACTAAGGGCGGAGTTTTTATTTATTTTCTCATTAAAACACTTTATTTTTTAGAGGGGTTTTAGGTTCACAGCACAACAGAGTAGAAGGTACAGAAATGTCCCCATATACACCTTGTCCCCACATATGCACAGCCTCCCCCATTATCAACACTCCTGGGTGGAGTTTTATTCCCCACTTTCTTTTTTTCCTTGTCAAATGGTCTAAAAATGAGAAAAAATACATTTTATTAGCAAAGAAGGAAGGAAGGGGGGCCAGAAGAGGAAGCATGTGTCCCACAGTAAGAACACAGACAGGTTCTTGGCCCTTTAGCTTTCTGAGTCACCTTTTTATTTCACCAGCTGTTGGGATTCCTCACCACGTTAAGTTTTTGACCTCATTTCCTTGCCCACATATGTTCTCCCAGAGAAGGGGAGACCATGTCAATGTTTTCTCAACACCCCAGCCCTCCTGAAATCACCGAATGCAAGCCAGCCTCCGAGGGAAGCCTCCCCAGCTCACTCTCCCGCTCCCTGTACCCTAGGCAAGTTTTCCTTCCCACACGAGCCCGTCTCCCACCTGCAGCTGCAGTCCAGGGAAAGTCTGGCTTTGCCTCAGGCCCAGCCTGCAGGGTCCACAGGGACGCGCACGACATGACCTGCAGGGTTGGGCACCCGCCAGCCGGGGGCAGAGTGCTGAGGCCGATCGCCTCCCGGGAAGAGCAGTTAGTACTCACCTGCTTCAGTCTTTAATAGGTCATTCTAAGGGCCAGTCCCACCCATTTGTGCTGCAGAGAAAGGAGGTCTGGATTGGAGTTTGCCGTCCACACATCAGTAACCTTGGGGCCTGCGCCTTCCCCCTTGGGGCCTCAGTTTCCCCAGGTATAAAAAGAAGAGGTGGGATGATCTCTGGGCCCTCCCGTGATGTTGTGCAATGACTGATTAAGGATCCTTGAATATGTGATGTACTCTCAATATTGAACCACTCCCAAAATAGGAGAAATTTTAGAGGACACATTTTATTTTTTATGGCGTACATGAAAACATTCACAAAGAATTCAGGGTAAGATCCTTAGAAAATTAGCCCCCCAAAGAGTAGAAATCAGTTTCTTGTCATTTTGGTAACAGACAATGTCAAGTCTGACCCACAAAACTGCCTGTGCCACACAGACACACTGACGCACCCCACTCCTTCAGCCACACATGTACACACATGTGCACACTCACACATGTGCAGTCACACACACCTGTAGACATTTCCGTTGTCACCGCCACCCCCCAAATGACTGCACATGGAAAGGTTCTAGAAATGGGACCCCCCCGACAGAACTTAAAAAGGAGAAGATACAGCTTAGGTCTGAATTAGGAGGAATCGATGCTGGGGAAACAGATGCCAGAGGCTCTGTTTGCTGGTGGGGACGCTCTGAGGGTGGCATGACCACTTTTGGCCCGTGCACTGCTTTACACTGATGAAGTATGGAAGTCAGGATTTCATATGAAGTGCTTTGTCTTTACTTACTCTGCATAAAAACACCAGATGGATATTATTATGCCCACTTTGTAGATAAGAAAACTGAGGCCAGGGGATCGCTAAATAACTTGCCCACACCCACCTTGCTAGTAAGAGGCCGAACTGGAATTTGAAGCCACATGGCAGCCCTTTTCTCTTCTCTGCCTGCCTCCCAGACCCCTGGCATCGGGAGGGTGGGAGGCTGTGGAGGGGTGGCCAGCATTCCTTAGAGGAGGTAAAAAACATCCCCTGAGGTCACAGCTCTGCTTTAAGACCCGCTATCTTTCAAGCCCAGCTGCTCTGGAGGTTTCCTCCCCACTCTGGCTGACCTAGCATTTCCGCAGCAATTACTATTAAAATAGTTCCTCAAGGGTGTGGCCTGGGTTTAGTGGTTTTATCTTGATCCAGATGAAAATTATGGTCAATGGCAGTTCCATTTTCCAGGGGACATAGTCCCCACTGATGCCCTTGGGGGTGGCAACATCGTGTGCATGTCTGGCTTGACTAGTTATGCAATAGTTTGTCTTAAAGAGTTTTTCCTCTTTAGTGTAACTGAGAATCCTGTACCCTAATTAGTGGCATTTTTGTTTGGGGAGGAAGGGGTGTCTTTAGATGGAGGGTTATCAATCTGTTCATTGGCTAAAATACTCTAATTTATGTGAGAGGCAGATCTGCATGGCATGGGTTTCATTGCTCCCGTTTGGGGCCCTTCACTGCAGTGAAGTTAGAACCAGGGACAAGATCTTCCAAACACCGTCGGCTCTAGGTCCCGTCCTCACAGACACCTGTGCTTTCCTGCGAAGGAGGTCATGAGGCTCTGGACTGGAGTCTGGAGCCTGGGCTTGAGTTCCAGCTCTGCCTCTCATTTGCTGTCTGACTTCAGACAAGTCACGCTGCCCTTCTGGGCCTCAGTTTCCCCACCTATGGAACATGAGGGCTGAAGGAGGGTGTGAAAGGCTTTGTTAAGACCAGTGATTGTAAGAGAAATCCTGGAGGACTTATAAAACAGAGCTTTCCAGACCTTACCCCCGACCCCTGACTCAGTGCAGCCTGAGCATCTGCATTTCTAACAAGCCCAAGACGCTGCGCCACTAGCGGGGGAACCACAGCCGGAGAACTTCTGGTTAAGAGTGAAGTGCCACACAGTGGGAAGCGTTGTTACCATGATGCAGGGCAGGGGGTTCCCACCCAAGGGAAGCTGCTCCCCACATCACCACCCTGCACACTGCAGGTGGTGCTCCCTGACTCCAGGTAAGACTCATCTCTGGTGCTGTTTGGAAACAAAACAGAACAGATTGTTGGGCCCCAACCCAGACTTATGGAATCAGCAATTCCAAGGGAGAGACCTGGTCATCTGTATTGCAACAAGCCCCCTGGCAGGTCTTATCATCAGAAATGCTGCAGCTTCACAACTAATTCCAGATCAAAAAAATTGTATGTGAACGCAAATGGTCCAAGTCCCCTCCAAGGGGAAGTGGATAATAAGTAACAGCACCATTCCCACGAGGAAGAGGCATCCCCCAGCGTGGTAATGAACACCTGGTGAGGCCTGGAAGGAAGACTTCATGGAACGTTTCTGGTGGCATCTGGGCAGGTGTCGAAGGAGGAAGCAGGACCTGAAGTGGACGTCACAGTGTGGCCTCATTACCAGCACCAAGAGAAATCTGCCCAAGCAAGGTGTTCATCTGCTTTTCTGCAGGCAGCCCTGTCTCCTCTCTGACCCCAAAGGATCCCACATGCAGGAAAGAAACCGTAGCCTGCCTGGAAGCCGTGGCCCCCAGCCCAGCTGCCCGTCAGACTCACTTGGGAGGCTTTGGAGCCCTCCCCTATGCACCTCTCTGACCCCAAAGGATCCCACATGCAGGAAAGAAACCGTAGCCTGCCTGGAAGCCGTGACCCCCAGCCCAGCTGCCCGTCAGACTCACTTGGGAGGCTTTGGAGCCCTCCCCTATGCGTGGCTGAGCCTCGCCCCAGGCCCATTAAAGCACAAACACAGGGGTGGGATGCAGCATCCACAGTGTTTAACGCTCTGCGGTGATCCCCGTGCGTACTGTGCCTAAAAGGGAAGAGGCCTCCAGACGGCTCCTGTAGCTCTCACATCTCCCCAGGGTCTTGTCCATCACAAACACAGGGGTGGGATGCAGCATCCACAGTGTTTAACGCTCTGCGGTGATCCCCGTGCATACTGTGCCTAAAAGGGAAGAGGCCTCCAGACAGCTCCTGCAGCTCTCACATCTCCCCAGGGTCTTGTCCATGGTCACTTGTGTGCCCATCTCATCCTCATGGAGCAGGACAAAGACAGTTACAAACTGCATGGCATGTCCAGCGTGAGGACTCTCTTTTAAAATAAAACCCCATTGTCATGTTTGGATGCTTCTTTAAAAACTATTTTTGATGAGATGCACAACATCACTCATCATCAGGGGAAATGCAAATCAAAAGCACAATGAAATACCACCTCACGTCCATGACGATGCTACTATCAAAAGAAAGGGAAATAAGTGCTGGCGAGGATGTGGAGAAATTGGAAGACTTGTGCACTGCTGGTGAGACTGTGAAATGGTGCAGCCACTGTGGAAAACAGTATGGAGGTTCCTCAAAGAACTAAATGTAGAACTGCCATGAGATCCATCAATTCCACTTGTGGGAACATACTCAGAAGCAACGAAAGCAGTTTGTAGCCGCGTTGTTCACAATAATGGAAGCAACCCAAATGCTCATCAGCAGATGAGTGGACAAAGTCTGGTGCATCCGTACACTGGAATATTATTCAGTCTTAAAAAGGAGATTCTGACACATGCCACAACATGGATGAACCTTTAAAACATTCTGCTAAGTGAAATATGCCATATACAAAAGGACAAATATGGGCCGGCCCGGTGGTGCACTGCTACAGTGTGCCGCTTGGGAAGCGCGGTGGCACTCCCACCCAGGGTTCGGATCCCACATACAGACCGGCCGCTCACTGGCTGAGCGAGGTGTAGGAGCAACACCGAGGGCTGCGATCCCATGGCCGGTCCTGGTCTGGTACGGGCGCGACACTG
>NW_007727480.1:292231-295938 GCF_000696425.1 Galeopterus variegatus | reverse complement strand
ACTGAGGGTTGCGATCCGTTGCCGGTCACGAAAAAAGACAAAAAGGAAAAAAAAAAAAAGGACAAATACTGTATGATTCCGCTGACATGAGTTATCTGGAGTAGTCAAATCATAAGGACAGAAAGCAGAATGATGGTTGTCAGGGTCTGGGTGGAAGGAGGAGTGGGGAGTTAATATTTGATGGGCAGTTTCAGTTTTGCAAGGTGAAAAGAATTCTGAAGACACAGTTTTGCAAGGTGAAAAGAATTCTGGTTGCACAATAATGTGAATGCACTTACCGCTACTGAACTGCATGCATGGTTATGATGGTAAATTGTATCTTATGTGTATTTTACCACAATTAAAAAAGAAGATCCCAACATAGGAAAAAAAGAAAAAATCACCTGATATTTCATGGAAATGACTAGGGTGCCTTCCACAATAAGGTAGATTTTAACTGAACCAAATGTTCAAGTCTGGGCTAGTGCTCAGGGAAGTGCAGCGTGTGTCGGTTTGCACAGCATCTCCAACCAAAGGCACCCGATCCCATGGCCGGTCCTGGTCTGGTACGGGCGCGACACTGAGGGTTGCAATCCGTTGCCGGTCACGAAAAAAGACAAAAAGGAAGAAAAAAAAAAAGGACAAATACTGTATGATTCCGCTGACATGAGTTATCTGGAGTAGTCAAATCATAAGGACAGAAAGCAGAATGATGGTTGTCAGGGTCTGGGTGGAAGGAGGAGTGGGGAGTTAATATTTGATGGGCAGTTTCAGTTTTGCAAGGTGAAAAGAATTCTGAAGACACAGTTTTGCAAGGTGAAAAGAATTCTGGTTGCACAATAATGTGAATGCACTTACCGCTACTGAACTGCATGCATGGTTATGATGGTAAATTGTATCTTATGTGTATTTTACCACAATTAAAAAAGAAGATCCCAACATAGGAAAAAAAGAACCCAGGGGACATTCCACTCTCTTCTCAAACACAGAAGCAATCTGCAGAAAACAATCACAAGCAGGTAAAGCCGGTCACAGAAGCCCCCGTGTACATGCCGCGCACAGATTTGTGCCCGTGCTTCATTCGTTGGTTACTCTTCACTCTACAAACAGTTCCAGGCACAGGGCTGGAGAGATGCAGAGGAGCACGGGGTGCAGGCTCAGCCCAGAGCTCACAGCCCAGCAGGCCCAGCAAGCAAGAAGATGGGGGAGAGAACCAGAGAGAGGAGAGGCTGCGTCGCCTGTCGCCGGCTGTAGCAGCTGGAGAGGGGCAGGTAGAGAAAGGTCCCGTGCCTCTGGGCCTTGTGCTGGGAACTGGTTCCTGGGAGACCCTGGGCTGTGTCTGTTTCCCTCTGAGACCAGCAAATGTCAGCTTTCAATGTGTCAGAGCAGGTCAAGTTTTACAGGAAGTGCAAGAGAGCAGCCAACCTCGGCCCAGGAGTAAGTTTCAAGTGCAGACCTCTGCCCAGCCTACCACTGGGTTCTGGGGGGCCGTGCTGTTCATCTGGGACGCATTTGGGGATGGCCCCTGCACAGGCCCGTGTCTCTTCTAAGCCAGTGATGGATCATTTTCATTTCATTCATTCAGATTGAACACTAAGACTAAACGGGGCCCGATTTCTGATCAGCGTCATCTCTCAGGCTTGCTCAGGAAAACGAAGTCTATTCACTACCCCCTGCTCCCCTGCGAGAGGCACTGAGCTCCCCACGGCAGCAAGACGGGAGCTCTTAGGGTAAAGACTCATTTTATGTGGATCAGTGGCTGGCAATTGTAGGTGCTTAATAAATATTCAATCATAACAATCTTAATTACTGGATTACATCATGTCTGTCTTAGGGTAGGATATAAATAAATAATGCCATAATAATAATGAGGCTTTAACAGAGGGCTGCTCAGTTTGAGGCCCCACTATTACGCAGGCAGTTTTAATAAATTTGGGTGGATTTCATATTTCATGAAGACATATCTGCTCACAGCAGGTAACATGTCTGAGGATGAGCCTTACTTAGTATTAACACAGGCAGAACACTTCCCGGTTCTCTGTTTTATGTCCTCTTGAGGCTTAATTCAACTCAACATGGCACCCAGTTGTCTGAGTGTTCTAGGGTGTCCACAGGCTGAGTCTGGGAGGGGAGAGGGGCTGGGTGTTACAGGGCCCGCACGCCACTGGGGAGACAGGTTAGCCTTGTGATCCAGCATATCTCTCAATGCCCCCAAAGCCATGCCCTGCTTAGCAAGGAGCTGCAAACCGGAGGTCTTCCTGAGGGCAGGCTCTGTAAATGAGTGGAGGTGGCAGCAGTCAGCAGGAGTGTGTGGGCCCTATCCATAGGGGTGGCCACGCTCAGCTCCAGCCCCTGGCCCCACGTAGGAATGCCACCCTGTGGTGTCCAATCTCCCATTAAAAAGAGCCAGAAATACACCTTGCACCACAAACGTCTGCTGATTTTTAAATGCTGCTAGTCAATCCAAATTCTTTTAGAACAAAACCCACCTGTGGCTTTTTGGGCCACATCTGGCCCTGAGCAACACCGGCATCCAGAGCTGCGGTTCTGGGGCGTGCAAGCCAAGGTGCTTGGCCCCTCCGCCAAGGCCAGGAGCGGGCAAGGGTGGGAAGGCCCCTGGCCTAGGAGTGGGGCGCCCCAGGGGCAGGCACCAGCTCTGTTACTGATGGGACTCACCATGTGACTTCTCCAAGCCCCTGCTCCCTCTGCTGGAAAGTGGAGGGTGACGAGGCTGCTGGGGCTGTGCTGGGAGCCAGCGTGCAACACAGTGATGGGAAGCCCCACCCAGCAGGTGCCCTCGGAAGTCCTATGAAAGCCTCACAGGTCCCTGAACCTGTGGGAAGCCCCTGGAAGCAGAGCTAGTCTTGGGGAATTCAGACCTAAATGTAGGATATCAACCCTAGAAGGGAGATGGTGACCTGCTAAGCTACTTATCTGACGCATAATCTGGCTCTACCCCTACCTTGCACGGTGCCCGAGCCAGACCCAAGCCCACTGTGGGTATCTACTTCCCACTTTGTGCTCTGAAACTGGGTGGGAGAAGCAGAGGAAGCTCCTCTGGCAGAGTCGAGGTGCGTGGCCGGGGCAGCCTTGACCTGCTCCCTTTCCCAGCTGGAAGCCACAGCCCTGAGGGAATGAAAGGCACGTGAGCTGGGCAGCCCCGTTCTGCACCTGAGTACCCCCACCTCCCTCCTGGGGTCTGGGGTGACACTTTGAAGCAAAGGCAGTGCCCATAAAGGGACCTTTGGACCTGCAAGCCTCTAGGAAGCACTCCATCCCCCAGACGTGGTCACCAGGCCACTGCACTGGCCACTGGGGAGTGACCAGTGACCAGCCCTTGGGACAAAGTAGACAGCTCTGGGCTCTCTAGAGAAACTGCACCTGCACTGGGGACTCTCAGCCCCACCCTCCCATTCATCCAGTCTAGGGACGTGAATATCCAGTGAAATGAACCACTCAGCTTCACATGGCTCCTTCGGGAAAAGCCACAGGGAGCTATGTGGGGTGCGGGAACGGAGAGGGTCTCTGACAAAAGCAGGAGCAGCTTCTCTTTACCCTGTCACAAGTCACCTCAAAGAAAAATGCACTATTATTTTTTCAAATGAAAAACCAACACACATACGTATAATTCTGCTTACAAAACAATATTTGTTGGTTGTAGATATCTTTTTATCTAATGCCTGGCAACGTAGTATTTGAGACTTTTTAACATATACATTTTTACATTT
>NW_007727480.1:288983-290819 GCF_000696425.1 Galeopterus variegatus | reverse complement strand
AGCCCATTGACAATCATCATCAGGGGTTTGAAAAATTATGATATTTTAGTTCCACTCTGCCTGCTTCATTTATTAGAAAAACATTCCTTCTCCCGTCACTTGGTGCCTTGGACTACATGGTACAGTTCATGGTGGGGGCAGCGGGGGAGGGCAGTCAGGTTAAGTCCCCAACCCTGTCCCAGAGGGACCACAGAGGGTTGTTTGAGCTACTGAGTCTTTTTTCCAGTATCATTATGAACTCATGGGTTTAAATATATTTAATGTGTTTTTTGTTCATTGCAGTTTTTATTTTTACTGATGTACAAACTGTTCCATCTTCTGCTAGTAGGAGCCTCTTCAAGTCATCCCCTTAGCCTTTTAATACGATCCCAGGAGTTTTTAATAGCTGCCTGTCTTACTGGTATGACTCTCACACATTTTCCGTTCTTTTTAATGAGAAATGTTATTTAGAGACAAAAATCTAGGTACACTGTGATGTTCATTGCTGGGGTGTTGTTTATTGTTTCCACATACTGGCAGTTAGAAAATACTTTTCTTTTTTAAGAGAAAGTAATCAAGAGTTTATACTGATATTCAAATACAGGAGTGCAGAGTTTTATTTAACATTTCGATTTTTTAGTTTGTGGGTCTTTTCTCTAATCCTCAAAAAAAACCATCTAATCTGATACTAAAAAAAANACATGGCTCCTTCGGGAAAAGCCACAGGGAGCTATGTGGGGTGCGGGAACGGAGAGGGTCTTCTGACAAAAGCAGGAGCAGCTTCTCTTTACCCTGTCACAAGTCACCTCAAAGAAAAATGCATTATTATTTTTTCAAATGAAAAACCAACACACATACGTATAATTCTGCTTACAAAACAATATTTGTTGGTTGTAGATATCTTTTTATCTAATGCCTGGCAACGTAGTATTTGAGACTTTTTAACATATACATTTTTACATTTTTTTCTTTACGTGAATATACATGCTATTACATTGATGTATCAACTCCGTTTTACTTAGCTACTTAACAATCTATCATAAATATTTCTTCCTATTTTAATGTTTTAATTTGTAAGGGCAGCAATAGGCTAGAACCTCCGAAGCTGGACGTTTGTTTCTGACGTTTTGCATGCTTGCCAATATTTGTAGAGATGTTGGCCTCCCTGAAGCCACTTTATATCAGATAACCCTAAGTGAGGTTACCAGACAGACTGGAGTCTGCAGGACGGGCCAGGCAGGCCCAGGTGCCACCTCCTCTGCCGCGTGGCCTCAGGGACAGTCTCAGATCTCGCCCTGGCCCCGTCCACATTCTCCCTGGGCCGTCTCTCTCCTTCTCCCAAGCTCCCACCTCCCCATCAGCTCGCTCAGACCCTCTCTTTCCATCCTCTACTATTATCACACCTAAAAAATTAGAAGTGATTCCTTAATGTCATCGCTTACCCAGGCAGTATTCAAATTTCCTGAGTTGTCTTATAAGTGTTTGCTGTGGACAGTTTGCTGGAATCAGGATGCAAAAGGGTCTATACATGGCATTTGGTCAACATGTCTCTAGTGCCTTAATCCGTAGGTCCCGCCTGCCTTGTTTTCAACAACTTACTGGTTGTAGAATCTGGCCTCCTGTCCTGTAGAGTCTTCTCGCGTGGGGTTTTGCTGATTGCTCCCTGGTGGTGTCACCTAACAGTTTCCTCTCCTCCTGCTGTTCCTGTAGTGCAGTGGTTAAATCCAGCTCTCAAGGCTTATTCTGGTTGAGGTTTGGTGTTCAGGCAAGAATTCCCTCTGCATATTTTCACAGACAGCCCATTGACAATCATCATCAGGGGTTTGAAAAATTATGATATTTTAGTTCCACTCTGCC
>NW_007727480.1:273878-287492 GCF_000696425.1 Galeopterus variegatus | reverse complement strand
CTCTATCTATATACCTGAAGACAGTTTAAGATTGTATTTTACATTTAATTTTGTGTTAGGGGCATTTCTCCACGATTGATATTAAGTCAAATTACTGCATTTTAAAACCATTTGACAGAATTCCTCTATAAAATTATGCTACCTACGCATTAAGTTCACTTGTTTTCTTTTGCACTCAATTGTGAAGAACTGCCTTTAAAAAAAAAAAAAAGTTTGATTTAATTTTATTTTAAAATTCTGTAAGGTACTTACACAGGTCCAAGTCAAATTTACCCAAAAAAGGGTAGATTCAGAGAAGCCTAGTTCCTATTCCTAATCCCACCAGGCTGTTCTCTCCCTTCCTCATAGGTAACAATTTTTTTGTTTATTCTATTGTTTTCTTTTAATATAAGCAAATACATATAAATACACATTCACCTGCAGCCTCTCCTTCTTAAGTAAATGGTAAACATGCCGTACCCATGTTTCTCACTGTTGTCATGGGAATTACTCCCGGCAAGGGCAGTGAGATGCCCTTGCCCCTGTGCACAGCTGCGTGGTACTCCGTGGTGAGGAGGGTCTTGGTCCACCACCCTCCGCCTCCTCAGCCCCAAGCTCCCAAGGTTTCAGCCATTGCAGACCTGCTATTTCCCTCCAGCCCAACCAAGGTGTCAGAACCATGACAAAATGACTTCACTAGCCTGTTGCACTGCCCTGTGTTTCTACCCGTGCCAAACTCTTACATCATCTCATTTAATGTCTGCAACAGTCATACAACGTAGGCACCAAATTGAAGTTTAGAGAAATCAAGTCATATGCCCAGTGTTGCACAGCTGGTGTAGTGTAGATCTGGGAGTGGAACCCTTATATCTCTAAGGCCAAAATCCACGATCTCAGCTGCCCGGCTGCAGACTCCCCTGGCTGTGCCTCTGGAGTCCCACATGGTTCTGCTGAGCATCACACAGATGGGAGTGGGAAAGGAGGCTGGATCTACCTGCCACCTATGACCCATATCCGAAGGCTTCTGGGAGGCAAGACCTCAGAGAAGAGGCAGGGCAGGACGGGAACCTACCTGAGCTGGGGGCCAGGATCCCTGAATCCCTGTTCCTTCTTCTGTGACCTGGGGCCATTTGTTTAACCCCCTGAGTCTCCGCTCTCTTGCCTGTGTACCACCGCAGAGATGTAGTNTGTGCCTCTGGAGTCCCACATGGTTCTGCTGAGTATCACACAGATGGGAGTGGGAAAGGAGGCTGGATCTACCTGCCACCTATGACCCATATCCGAAGGCTTCTGGGAGGCAAGACCTCAGAGAGGAGGCAGGGCAGGACGGGAACCTACCTGAGCTGGGGGCCAGGATCCCTGAATCCCTGTTCCTTCTTCTGTGACCTGGGGCCATTTGTTTAACCCCCTGAGCCTCCGCTCTCTTGCCTGTGTACCACCGCAGAGATGTAGGGAGGAAAAAGAGATTATGAATCAGAAGGCACCTAGCAGTGCCTGGTGTGCAGTAAGGGCTCGGCGAGGACCTGTGGAGTCACGCTGAGTGGGAAAGTGCTCTTGAGCAGCAGCTCCCAGTAGAGGGTCTGCGGCAAGCGTGGAAGCGTGCAGTGGGTGCAGCTTGTCCAGCGTCAGGGGCTCTTTCTTCTCTAAGTGCACTCCCCAGACTAGCAGCATCAAATCATCTGGGGACTTGTTAGAAACTCACATGCTCAGGGCCCACCCAGAACCTACTGACACAGAAACTCTGAGGGAGGGTCCCAGCAGTCAGTGTTTGCACCCTCCAGGGGGATTGAGAACCACTGCTCTGAGATTAGCCCAGTATTCTGAGGCCTTAAAGGCAGGGCAAGTGGCAAGGTGGTAAGAAGCCCCATGAACCCATGAACAAGATGCAAGATGGTCTCGCCACTGCAGATAGAGCTGCCATACGGTCCAGCAATCCCACTCTGGGTATGTACCCAAAGGAATGGAAGTCATCGTGTCAGAGGGATACCTGCACTCCCATGTTCATCATAGCTGTATTTATAATAGCCAAATATGGAACCAACCTAAGTATCCTTCAACTGACAACTGGATAAAGAAAATGTGGTGTATATACAGCATGGAATACTACTCAGCCATAAAAAAGAATGAAATTCTGCCACTCACGGTAACATGGATGAGCTTAGAGAAAATTATGTTAAGTGAAATAAGCCAGACACAGAAAGAGAAATACTGCATGTTCTCACTCATAAGTGGGAGCAAAGAGAAGGAAGGAAGGAAGGAAGGAAGGAAGGAAGGAAGGAAGGAAGGAAGGAAGGAAGGAAGGAAGGAAGGAAGGAAGGAAGGAAGGAAGGAAGGAGAGAGAGAAAGAATCACAATAATATGTTGAACTTTCAGAAAGAAAGAACAAACCTAAGGACACTAGAGATAGTAGGGAGGGACGGAGGGGGGTGGGGAGTTATTGGGCAGGTAAGGGGCATAAAGAATAATTAGGATTTGTAATTATGAACATGCTAATAAAAATATAGAAATTTAAAAAAACAGGTATATTAGTCAGTCCACCTAACTGATTGTTTGTTCTTAGATAATGTATGATGCTAAATGAGCAAAATATGGAAATTAGGGGAAAGAGAAGAAGATCGTAGCTTGGAAAATTCTTAAAATGCCTAATAGTCCCCAAATGAACAAGGAAAGAGTAGAAATCCTTCACCTTTGAGATAATGACAAATGGAAGCCAACTAGAAAATGTATTGAAAATGTACATAAAAAAATTTAAATTAAAAAAAAAAGCAGCAGCAAGATGATCTCTGTCCATGACTGTGCCATGCAGGATGGAAACAGAGTGGCATGACAGAGGTCGACTGGACCCCGTGGTGAGGGTCTCTAGACGGGACGGCCAGCAAAGTTCTCTCTGAGGTGGTGACACTTGAGCTGAGGTTTGAATGGCAAGAAGGAAGTAGCGGTGGAAAGACGGGAGGCAGAGGAGGGAGGCAGCAGGTGCAAGGGCCCTGCAGCTGGATGGAGCTGCATGCAGGAAGAGTGCAGGGCGGCCAGCAAGGCTGGAGCCAGTGACTCTTACCTTGGTCCACTTCAGAAGGTAAAACAACCCTGCTCCCCTGCACCTGAAGTGGGTGCAGGACAGCAGGACAGTGGCCTTCCTCTCCCCATTGCTGCTACAGAGAAGAGAGCGGGTAATGGCTGGGGTGCAGGGCAGCGAGAGCGCAGTTTGGATAAGGGATACTCAACCTGCACACACTACGTGTAAGATAACTAACCTGGCAGCCCGCTTCTAGTAGGCACTGGTAATGCTTACCATTTTATTTTCATTAGCAGGAAGCTTAACTTCTTAGGGCCAATACTTTACAGAGAATGGTAGAAGCAAATGGGAGCTATAATGCCAGTGATCTAGGAACACAGTTGCCAAACTCCTGTTCAGCATCTCAACTCAGAGCACCAGCCGATGGAGAAACTGAGACCCTGTCACCATGAGCACCTCAGCCCTGATCCCAGGACAGGTGTGGCCTGATGGGAGTAGTGGGACAATGAAACTGAGGATCCACTACCAGGAGAAGAGCAAGCCCAGCACTGTACAATGCACATGGAGCTGGGCAGTTGGGGACAATGACCATCCAGCCTGCAAAGCTGAAGCTATTCACTGCCCAGCCCTTTACAAAAAAAGCCTGTCGATCCCTGCTCTAGAGAGTATCTCCTCCTAACTCTGGACTCCCACATCCCTCTGTGTGGAGAGATGAGCTGCGTAGACCCCAGACCCACAGGGAGGCAGACCTCCCAGGTGGCTTCATTCATGTTCAGTAGTATCTTAACAAACTGGATTTACTTCATCTCACAGTACAGGTTCTGTTTCTTTTGTTAAGCCTTTCAATGTAAAGCCCTGAGCATAGAATCCTAAAGGAAAGGTCTTAAGGAGAAGACCCTGGCCAGGGTGGCCCTCAGTTGACTGTGAAAGTTGCCATCCCAGTGCTAGACTGATCAGACACAGAGAACAGCAGCCCTGTGGAAAGGGCCTCAGCAACCTGGGTCTGCAAGCTGCTTTCAAGCTGAGCTACAAACAGGGCTCTCCCCGCATGCACCCAGCCCTCTGAGCTAGGCATTAGCTGGGTACATAGGCAAACTCCCTCCACACAGCCACCAACCCAGTGCTCCTGAAGGAGGGGTCCAACTGCTCAGGCCCCTCAACAGGTGAGCAGCCCAGCTGGGCGTGAGCCCCAGAAGCACCCTCCTCCAATGATGCACCATCTTGCTGTCTGCCCTGGGGACATGTTTGCACTGTGCATTGCTGGGCACAGAATCCCCACAGTTCCCACGGCAATCTGGAGGCTAAGGAGATGCCCTGCCAGACTTTGCTCTCTCACCAGGGAGAGGCAAGGAGAGCAGATGGGTAGAAGGAGGCGCATCCAGAACTTGGGCTGGTGCAGTGGTTAGCAGCTAGCAGGTGCAATGAAGACGGCTGGACAGGCAGGTGGACAAACCCTTGTCCGCATCCTCAGAGCCACTGGTGGCTACGAGGCATCCTGTGAACCTCCACAAGCCTCAGTTTCTTCATCTGTAAAGAGGAAGCATTAACTGCCATCACACAGCGACAGAGTGAGGATTTAGTGGAACAAAGCACAGAAGGCATTTTCCTGGCACGTAATGTGCACTCACCGATATCGGTTCCCTTATCACGTCTTTCCCCAGCTTCCTGACAGGTAGAACAAAACAGTGCTGGGACCTAAGATCAAGAGTGTACAGTGTGCAGGCTCGTTCACATTAGGACTCGGAGCAGCACAGGGGCACAGGGTAAGCGTTCTAGAGGTGGCGGATAGCACTTTCATTTTGTTATCATTATCATTAAACCAGGAAAATGCACCAACCTCCTGAAGAAGTTTATGGAAATGACTCCTAAAGAGATCTGGACACTAGTGAAGAAATGTCCCCTGAGAAGAAGTCGCATATAAACAGGTCACAAGGCTGGAAGAATCAGGTGAGTTGCCTCATGTTATTTACAAGGATGTGAGTTTCAAATACCCAGACCCAGAAACTGGCCTGAAGGACCTGTTCTGCATCACCCTCATCACCAGCCTTTGAACATTTCTAATTAATACAGATACAGAGCAGATTAAATTTGCTGCAAAATTAAGTTATTGGTCACCATGCAAGTCCAGGATATAGCTAGATCATTTTTACCCACACCTTTAGGCAGATGTGCCACCTGACAATGTTCCAGAGGCCCTGCGGAGAGCTGGGACACCACAGCACGCCACCTGAGGACAGCTTTATTTATGCTCTTGCAGAATGTACAAGCTGGCCTTGTTTTTCTGGACGACAGGGAGCATGCTGGCTCGCATAGCGTCCATGATTCTACATTTAGAATTGTGTCTTCATTCACATTCTTTCCATGCAGCGCATGGCTCCTAGACTGGAAGACAGTGGTCACTCTGCCTGGGCCAGTCCCCTGGAAAGATGCCAGCTCTGGGACATGCAGACCCTGAGTTCTCGATCTAGAGCTCAGGCTGAGTTCTCTGGCTGTGCTGTTTGCTGGGGTGGTCTGCACCAGTGCACCCACCATAACTGACACAGATGTAGGGGTCCATGGCATGGAGCAGGTGGAGGCATTTTCCAGGTGAAATCAGATTCTGCAGCAGTCAGCTGTGCTCAGGCTAGCTGGATGGAGCCTCGGGCCAAGCTCTGAGGACTGCCTGCTCCCAGGACAGGCTCTCGCTGGGTCAACTGTTTATATGGTTAAGCCCTCCTGCTGACGTCACTGACAAAGCTGCCTGCCCCTGCCCAGCCCCCTGAATGTTGCCCTGGTTATCCTCGAGGTTTTTTTCTTAATCAGCTGCTTCAAGCAAACACCATCAGCTCCCACTGCAGAGCAAAGCTCACCGTTTCTAAGATCCTGAACAAGACATGAGGTCATGTTCCCCACCTGTGAAGAATTAACTGAATCGGTTCAGCTCCTGTTATTCATGCCCCAAAGCAAGTTCCTCCATGAAATGAGGTTTAGTAACGCAACATTTCCTGACATCTGGGACAAAATGACTTGAGTCAAACACAGATGACACATGAACTGGCTATAAATTTGTTTCAATGTGTAATGAGAAAAAAAATTAGCTAATATATTAAATCCATGATTTTTCAGGTGTTATTTATTATAAATCCTATTCGAAAAAAAGTAAGCTGATTTTAAAATTGTAAAAGAAAATAGTAAATGATGACACAGATGGTCGAGGATACGACAAAAATCATGAAAAA
This sequence comes from Galeopterus variegatus, assembly GCF_000696425.1. Lineage (NCBI taxonomy): Eukaryota > Metazoa > Chordata > Mammalia > Dermoptera > Cynocephalidae > Galeopterus > Galeopterus variegatus. Next base: position 281,282 of record NW_007727480.1, on the reverse strand, counting down.
GATAAATAAATAAATGACTAGTATTTGAGAAGCTTTGCGATATATGAGCTCCTTTAACCCTCAACCCCACAGGCCACAGATACTCTCTCCACCTTAGAGATGGGTAAACTAAGGCTCAGAGAGGTTAAGTGATTCTGCTGGTGTCAAACAGCTAAGAAATGATAGAACCAGGGGTTTAAATCCTGTGTATTTTTTTTCCTTTTTTTTTTTTTTTTTTCCGCAGCTGGTCAGTATGAGAATCTAAACCCTTGACCTTGGTGTTATAACACCGTGCTTTAACCAACTGAACTAACCAGCCAGCCCTCCCGTCTATATTTTTTTTAATGTTGCCTCACATCTCAAGTTGATCTGCCAGGTTGGCTGGTGGTTGTTTTGGGGAGGTAGGCGAGGTGGGTAAAACTGGGGGGATCACTTTGGGCCTCCCTCGAGCCACTCTGAGTGCTGAGCGGTGAGCAGGAGGCCCGGCAGCCAGGTCCTAGAGGTCTCAGGGCGAGAGACAAGTCGTGCAGCTCTGGGAGCAGGAGGGTGTGTGTGCTCCTGCTGGTTAGGGTCAGTCCGCAGGGCAGGAGAAACTTTCTTTATGACTTGTTGGAACACGAGTGCATAGATCCAGGTGCCGTGACCTTGGCCACCAGCAGGTTCAAGTCTAGAGTTGGTGCCAGGCCCTGAGGTGGGGCTGGTAAAGAGGCAGCTACCCTGGAGGAGCCCACGGGGGCGAGAGCAGCCCATAAATAGACCCAGAGGCACAAGGGCACTTCAAAAAGTTCGTGGAAAGATTCACATTATCTTTTAATTCTATCTTTCTATGAACTTTTTGAAGTGCTCTTATCCAGTTCCCTGCAGACGTCCAGGGGCTTTGAGCACCGCACAGAGTAGGGCACCAGGTGGGGACCTGTCACCTCTGTTTTCTCAGGCCACATGGCAGGGCAAAGGAGTGGAGAAAGGGCTCCTGGGAAGAAAGAAAAAAAGTCTGCATGAAATCCTGGCAGTGAGCAGACTCTCACAGGGCCAGCTTGGGCAGGTTACAGAGGGCCACCCAGGAGCTGGCACAGTGGGTGGAAGTAGTTTGGGGTCTGCAGGCAGTGTGAGGAGCAGGTGACCCCAGGCCAAGACAGAAAGCAGCTCCTGGGAAGGCAGGTGTGACCCTGTCTTGGGGTCATGGAGGGGCTGGCGCCTCCCAGAGACAGAGAGGAGAGCCCTGGCCTGGCAGAATGTGGCCTGGACGCTGGCACTCGGGCCTGGCCAACCATTGGGCGTGCCGTGGCCGAGCTCACTGAGTGGACACTTTACCTTGCTTCTTCCCCAATTATTTCATATCCTTCTCCCGCTCTCACCCTGAAGCCCAGCCCGGCCTTCCCCCAGCCCGCAGCTGAGCATATTATTTTGCTCCAAAAGCACAGCAGCGCGGCGCTTACTCGAGGAATGCAGGCCGTGGCGGGTGATGATGAAACGGGCTATTTCTGACCCGGGACATCAGCAGCCTCCAGCACCGGTTCCAAGACACACGCTCTCCTGCTTTTAATGTTTCCCTAAACAAATGCTTCCCTTCCCACCTTGGGATATTTTTATTTGACTCTAGGTGCTGGAATGGCTTTAGAAATCGTCCTGGGTTGAAGTTGGAATCGTGGTTAGGGCCCAGCAATTTCTCACTCCCCAAGTTATCTATTACTCGTGGCTGATCTGGATGTAAAAATAGCCGCTGAGGCCGTTTGTTTAATCTGACTGTTACTTGACACCAGGCGGGTGTTGCAGGGTGACTGTTTGCCTCTTCCCCACCAAGAGCACCACTTGGTTTCCCCGGCTGGCTCACTGTGTAGGTAAGCTTCTCGGCCTTCCAGAGGCTGGCCGGCTCCTGGTCGCCGATTTTCCCCAGGTGGGCAGGCTGGTGAGAAACAGGAGGTCTGGGTGTTGAATCCACGCTGCTCTCATCCCTGGGTGGCCCGGCTAAAGAGAGAAGGCGGAGTTCTGGCTGCTGGGCAGAGTGAGCTGCTGGAAGAGCTGGGTCTCTCCTGTTCCTGGGGAGGCCTGGAGAGCAAGCACCGGGACACACAGACAGCAGAAGGTACAGTCCACACACTTGTCCAGCTCCTTGGCTCAGGCAGGGAGGCTCAAGCCCAGGCAAAGGGGGCATTCGCTCTGGGCCAGTGGTGTGTTGGGGATGTCGTTTGGTGCCAGGGTCCTGTGCAGGGTGGTGTGTGGGTGGCCAGGACACATGGGGTGGTGAGGTCCTCAGAGTGCTGGATGTGCCACAGGACCATGTACAGAGGATGTGGTACATATATGCGTGACTCTGTCTTTGCGTGTCATCCAAGTGAGCGCGTGCCTGTGGATGTGCCCAGGTCCGTGTTGCCAAATGGGGGGGATCCTCGTAGCCACAGGTTTTATGGTAGTGGAGTTGGAGGAGCTGGCCCTGCTGTTTCCCCGTGCTGGGCCAGACTGGGTCATATCAGCTGATACAAAGAGCAAAATTGGTTATTGGGACAGTCTGGCCTGTGGACTCTGTGAACACGTGTGTCCCCAACACAAAGCCCTCCAGAGACTGCCCGTTCTCACACACCCTGGGGGGTCCCAACCAGACTTCTGCAGGGCAGGTTTGGCCAAATCTAAAACCATCTCTTTTTTTTTTTTCTCTCTCATGGAGGAAAATTGATTGTTGACAAGAGTTCTATTTAATATGTATGAAAAGCTAGATAGCCTTAAGAAATATTATGATTTAGGACTTTAAAATACCCCCATAAGTATAGGAATCCTGGAGAGTAGATTAAACAAATGCGCATGTTAAATGAAGTTCCATTTCCCAGCATTTTAGTTCCCTTTACAGCAGTCGTTGATAAACTACAGCCTGCGGGCTGGGCACCCAGCTTTGTAAATAAAGTTTTATTGGCACACGGCCATGCTCCCTCATTTGCATATTGTCTATGGCTGCTTTCACACTGTATCAGAAGACACCCTATGGCCTGCAAAGCTGAAAACACCATGTGGCCCTTTACAGAAAAAGTTTACTGATGCCTGTGGTACAACGACACTTCATGAGATGGGTCAGTTTAGTGGGGGAAAAAAGGCAGTGAAAGGTCTTGTTCTTAGAATAGCCTGAGAGCTGGACTCTTCAGGACCAGTGGCTGGCTGGCTCTGCAGCCTCCTGCCCCTCCCCGGGCCTGTTTTTCAGGTCTGGCTGGTACAGGAAATGTTCAGTTTTCTATGGTGGCACCACAAAAGTTAGTTTAGCTGTGGAGTCACCAGATGCACAGCGTGTCCGTGTGGCCTGGGCTGAGCAGGGCAGATTGTGCTTATCGGTATGATTTATAAATAGCCATCACCGGGTGACCTAAGTCCAACACGTGTCTGCCCCTGGGAACAATCATGTCTACTCTTGGGTGGCCAGAAGCTCGGTGGGAAGGGAGTAACTGTGCGTGCTGGGGAGGAAGGGGTGCTGGTGGAATTCTGTGTCCTGGAAGCAGAGGGGCCTGGAGACCGGGGGGAGAGGTGTGCAGAGGAGACAGGGAAGGCCTTTTTCCAAGACCTTGTATCCTTGGAAGAAGAGTGTGTCCCTCCAGATGCCTTTTCGCCGGGATATGGGCAAGTGTCTTTGCATTTTCTGCTTCTTTGCTCCTTACCTTAAGCAAGCCCTGGAGACCCTTACTGAAAGAGGCAGCCCCATGTCTTGAAATAGCCCTATTCTTCTAGTCTCTGCCAGAAATCTCAGTAATCAAAACCTGCCGTTGGCACCATGGGTTGGGCCATCTTCCTCGCTGGCTCTTAGGGTTTCACTCGGTCTGTCCAAGGTTACTGGAGCGAAGCAAATCGCTGTAGGAGAAGGCCGCCGGAAGGGGTGCACAGCGGTGCTTCCCAGCAGGCCCACAGAGGCTGGAGTGGGTCTCGCTTTTGTTTCCATTTGAGGGTTTAAACCCCATTTCATCAAATCTAGCCAATCCATAACCCTATAACTCAATCTTTTGTTTCATTTAGTGAGTTGGAAAAACCCAAAACACCTCTTAGTGGTGTTTTAGAATCCCCTTGGTTCCCTGAGGGTTGCATGATGTGAGCTGGTGGGGGTGCCCCAGCGGGGAGGACAAGGGATTGGTGAAGGCACACTGATCAGGACCCAAAAATGGAGCGCGTGGAGCACACGCTGATGCTGGGATGCATCCCCCACAACGTAAGTCATCAATATCATTCCAGAGCATTCCCGGTGTGTGTGATGAACGTGGTGTGAGTCATACGCAGCCTCCTGATGCCAAGGTGCAGGCAGAGCAGGCCCCCAGCTGAGCTGGGTTCTCAGGTGGAAGACTGAAGACAGCTTGGTGCAAAGTGCATTCCCTTCCCAGCCTTTGGCCTCAGGGGAGGTCTGAACATCTGATCAACCACGAATGGCTTTCTCCCCAGAACTTGAGAGACCTCCCTTCCTACTATGAAGGGCAACGGGACTTTCTTCTGGACAATGGCACGTGGGAGCAGGAAGAGTCCCATTTTCTGCTTGACTGAGCCCTGAGGCTTCAGCCCAGATAGCACATGAACCCAGTGCAGGCGGCCAGGGCTCCAGAAGGGCTTCCAAATCCCATGGAGGAGCCCACACGTGGCTTCAGCGGGGCCCAGGGCCTCCTTCAGGCCTCCCTGCTCTAGGCTCTCTTCCCTTGATTTAGTTGGTCCCTTCTTTCCCTGAGAGGCCACTAACCGAAGAGTCAAAATCTTCCTTGGGAAATCCGAGCATGCCTGGAAGGCACACGGGCCTTCACCCCAACTCCTTAGTCCTTAGGAAGCTGCCCCGGGGCCAGGCAGAGATTCCGCGCTGACCCCAGAAGCCTGCTGGCACTGCAGGGGCTACAGGACAGGCAGATCTGGATTTACAGGCCAGCTCTGTGATTCTCAGCAAGCCCCCAGGCCTCAGCTTTCTCTTCCACAAAATGGGAATAACAACATCTCCTATCTCAAAGGGTCCTGTGAGCTTTAAATGAGCAGCAAGAACTGCTTTCTCCTCTCGACTGTTCTATTTGGAGATTTTTTTCCCTCCTTCAATTCCAGCTTGGGTCTGTACCTCCCAGAGGTCAGCAAGGAGAAAGCCCAATGCTTCAGAGTCCGGCCGATTCACACTCATCGCTCAGTGGGAGAGCAGCGGCACCATGCAGAACTGACCCCATCCCCACAGTAACCCCTGGACATACACGCATGATTACCTGTGATTACCTCCCTCCTGTGCCAATGAGGGTCATGGATTTGAGCACCTTCAGCACTTGGGGTCGGAAGACCTGGCCCTGGAGGGCAAGAGATGTCCCCACCCACATGGCAAAGCCTTAGCACACACCGGCGTCCACCAGGGTGCCCTGCTCCACCCCACCCACCCACCCTGGCCACTCCCAAGAGAAGAGGGGTAAAACTTCGCGGACACACTTACTGAACTTTAATCTTAAATCTCAAGGGCAAAGGCGGGAGTCTAAACTGTAACTGAGCTTGCAAGATTTCCCCATGTTGGTTTGAGTTACAACGTAGGAGATGCAGACCTGTTTTTCAAGCGGCATGACATGCCAGGCCATACGTACACCAAGGCTCCTGAGCACGTGAGGTGCAAGAGGACATCCAAAGCAATGAGGAAAACAAGTGGGTCACCGAGGCAGATGAGCCAGACACAAGAAGGCAAACACCAGGAGGAGGTTCCAAGGACAGGGACGTCCTCCGGGGGCTCTGGTCAGTCAGGGCTCACCTCGCTTCTCTCTCCCCCTTGTGTTGGGGGAAGGCAAAGCCATCCTAGTGACTCTAGGGACCCCTGGCTCTGGATTGACAGGGTTACATGGTGGTGATGACAGTGACATTTATAGAATAGTTGCTAGGTGCCAGCCACTTCATCTTCACAACAGACCCGTGAGCAGATAGTATGTTCGTCTCATTTCACAAATGAGGAAACTGAGGCACTAAGAGGTTTTGTAATTTGCAGAGGGCCACACCCAACTAGTTCAGCCGGTATCTAAGCCCAAGGGGGCCTGGCTTCAGTCCATGCCCTACCCACTAGGTTACACCACCCCCATCTGGGGACCACAAATGAGGAGACAGCACTTAGTGAGCACCTTCTACATGCTGTACAAACTGCGGATGCACTCGGCGATCCTGTGGGTGGATGTTATTACTGCCACGGAGGATATGGGATTCCCTCCCTGCCCTGCCTGCTTCAAAACTCAAGGTCTCTGCCTTAGTCCGTTGGGCTGTTGTAACAAAAATACCATAGACTGGGTGGTTTACAAACAACACACATTTATTTCTCACAGTTCTAGGGGCTGACGAGTCCAAATCTAGGCACTGGCAGATCCAGTGTCTGGTGAAGGCCCGTTTCTCACAGATGGCCCCTTTTCGCCTGCTTCTCTGCCTCTCCTGAATTCAGGAGGGCAGAGCCATGTAGCACAGAGACCTGGTCTGAGTCCTGGCTCTGTTTCTCTCTGGCTGTGTGACCTTAAGCGAGTTCCTCAACCTCTCTGACCCTCAATTTCTCCACCTAAAATGCCTTTGGCACCAGCCCTTCCTAGCTTGCCAGATGCTGTGGCTGTGGAGCGAAATCACAGATAGAGAATGCATGGCAGGTAGCAGGAGCTCAATAGCAGGTGGATGCCTGCGACTGCCCAGGGCGTGCTGATGCTCAGGGACAGCCCTTCTGCTTTTCTGCCTGTGGCACCCATCCTGTGGCACCAGCTTACAAATGGGGAATTGGGTCCTAGATAGTGTGGAAGACTCTGCAGCACCCACCACTGTCCCGTGGTTCTGGGGAGTCCTGCCTGGAACCTCCTCTCTCTGCCAAGCCTGGGACACTCCAGGGCTTCTTTCAGGGGGGTTCCCTCCCTGTATTGCCTGGCTGTCTTACCAGGAGCTGGGCTGAGGGACCTCCTCACTCCTGACAAACCCAAATGCCTCTTCTTCCGGAAGCCCCTTAAGTGGGATCTCCAAGGTGGAGTCCAGTCCCTTAGTTACAATTGTCCCTGCAACAACCACTTCATAATCCATAGGGACTTCCATAAGTATCAGCCATGAGGTCACCAAAACAAGACTGAGGCTTAAATTGAATGGATTGTCCAAAGTCTGTCTGATTCCAAAGCTCTTAATCAGAGAGCCACTGGTGAGGGGCAAGTCAGTGAGAGTCAAGGCAAGGTTGCAAGGTCTGTGCACCCAGGTGTGATGGGTGCGGGGAACAGAAGGACATCCTGGGGCCATAGGCATTAAGAAGAGTTCCAAGTGGGCCGGCCCGGTGGCGCACTGGATAGTGCGCCGCTTGGGAAGCGCGGCAGCGCTCCCGCCCGAGGGTTCGGATCCCACATACAGACCGGTTCCCGCTCACTGGCTGAGCGAGGCGCGGGAGCAACGCCGAGGGTTGCAATCCCATTGCTGGTTCCCGGTCCGGTACGGGGGCAACACTGAGGGTTGCGATCC
>NW_007727480.1:264586-273400 GCF_000696425.1 Galeopterus variegatus | reverse complement strand
AAAAAAAAAAAAAAAAAAAAAAAAAAAAAAAAAAAAAAGAAGAGTTCCAAGGAGACCTGAGGGTAAGAACCGGAGTATGGGAGCTGCGGGGTGGCTCCGCTAAGGGTCAGGGGGGTGTTGGACAGAGGTTTTCAACTTGCAGCAGGCATTTCAGAAGCTGCTGGAGGGGGCTCTTTCAATGTAGGTGGCAGGGACCCCTCACAGCAGCCCCAGGTTCAAGCCCCACACTGCCAGGTGTTAAATCTCTCCGGACTCCACATTCCTCCTCTGTACAGAACAAGAGTAATTCCTGCCTCTCGAGGTCATTGTGAGTATTAATTAAATAATAATAAATATTTATCAGTAACACTGAGTTATAAGGTACCTATCTTACACCAGGTATAAATGAGGATTTCCCCTATTCATTCATTTAACGAATGAATGGCCCGGTGCCAGGCACAGGCACTTTGAGGGGACTTGGAACACAGCCCAGAGGCAGAAAGGCAAGACCCAGTCCGTGGACCCACCCCCTGGGGAGGTCTCCTCCCCTCCCCAACGTGAATATGGTCAGACCCTGCCAGTCACTGCGTCAGGGTCTCCAACTGTCCATCTAGATGAAAATCTAGCATCGCTGCAAACAGGGAAGCCATAAACAGTGCCTAATTAGGGATGCCTAGAGTTTCTCGACAGTTATAAAACAACACTGCAAATTATAAGTCATTACTGAGTCCTGAAATTACTTACTACGTTGCCAATAGGTTTTAACAAGGAAAGACTAGAATAGATTAGAATAGAATAGGATGGACTTATCCAAGCAGTACACGTAAGAAGGGTAAATTTTGCTTCATGAAGTTTTCCTTTATGTGTATATATGTCTCTGAGCATGTTCTGTGCCATGGTCTAAATGTATCTCTTACCGCGTGTGGAGGGAAAACAGGTCTGAAAACCTCTGCTCTGGCCGCCTGGCAGGTGAAGCTCAGGGGCTTGCTGGGCCTCCTCGGGTACAGGGTCCCCCTGACTGGGGGACACCCAGAGACTTTCAGGCAGTGCCTGCCTCAGGGACCAAGCCCTCTCCAGTGTGGGGAGCAGCCCTGCAGAGTGGATATTATTGTCCTATCTTACAGGTGTAGCAGTTAAGTGACAGCCCGAGATGACATCACCTTAGAACCAGGTCTCCAGCTCTTTCTACTGCCCAGAACCACCTGTTTGACTCCTCTCTCATGTCAGTTCCTGCCATTTTGCAGAATTCAGGCAAGACGTCCCTGGAACATGTGGAAGGGAAGAGCCAAGGAATGAATGAATGAATGAATGAGCCAGGTAGCAGATGCAGGGCTAGCACTCTCTCCCCAATTCCATCACAGTGGTCCTCAGCCAGGCCGAGCTTGCCCCCAGGAGGCTTTGGCAATGTTGGCAGTGCGGGGGCTGAGAAGCCCTGTTAGGAACCCCTCCACGAGGTACTTAGCCTCAGCCGCGCTCTCCAGATGAGAAGGCTAAGGCTCACAGACTGGATGGCATTTAGCCGAGGTCATTCTCAGTGATGGTGGGGCAGTGCTAGGACCGGCACCCAGACCCTGGGGAACCTGCCACTTTGGTGGCCCCTGAGTTTCTGAAAGAGCTGAGTGTCCCTCCTCTGGTGGCTGCCCAGGCCTGGCCTGCAGTAGGTGAGGCCCCGGAGTTTGGGTTGGGTCTAACAAGGAGGACAGAGGGTCAAACGGCTGAGCAGCAAGACCGTTCAGCCAGTGCGTCCCCTTCAGTCCTCCCAGCTTCTGCCTCGGCAGTGAGGAGTGCACAGCACCCCCCCCCCCAGCTCTGGAAAAGACGAGGGAGCGGGGAGCAGAGTTGTTTGGGGTCACCTGAGGCCCATTCCAGATCTTTTCTGCTTCTTCTTATGCCTTTGATGCCAGCATAGTTGTTCCTACAAAGGCAAATCGGGGCACCTCTGAGTTACAAGGAGGAGCCAGGGCCACAGGGAGCCTCAGTTTCCTCAGCTGTCAGATGCGGAGGGAGGCCCACCCCGCAGAGTTTTATCGAGGAGTGAGTGAGTGCAGGCACGTGCCATGGAGGGCCTGGCCTGCCACCCGTGCACACTTGACAGATACCTGCCCCGTCTCCTGAGGACCCCCACTGAGGAAGTCGAGTTTGCCATTTCATTTTTCTTGGCTGTGGATGGAATGTTCGTGTCCGCCGAAATTCACAGGTTGAGACTCCAATCCCAACGGGATGGCATTAGAAGGCGGGGCCTGTGGGGGATAATTAGGTCATGAGAACAGAATCCTTATGAGTGGGTTTAGTGCATTTATAAGAAGAGAACAAGAGCTTGCTTCCTCTCTCTGCCACATGAGGGATACAGCGAGAAGGTGTCCGTCTACAGCCAGGAAGAGAGCCCCCCCAGCCTCGGAACTGTGAGCAGTAAGTGCTTGCTGTCAAAGCCACCAGTCTATGGTGACCAAGCTGACCAAGACATTCACCTCACAAAATGCAGAACACAGTCATTCCCTCTGAAACAGCAGGGCTGAGGGCAATCACACAGAGAGGTGAAGACTTTGGCCCACGACTGACCAGCAAGTCACAGGTCCAGAGCAAGGTGCCCAGTGTGGCGGGGGGTGGGGGCTGTGTGTCTTCGCATTCGTGGGCTGGAACGGGGCCTCCAGGCTTGGCACAGGCAGGCAGCTGTCACAGTTCACTACACCAAACCACGCCTTAAGACATGCTTGATTCAATACCTCAAAGAAACAACCAAGAAAAGAGAGAAAGAGGAATCAATTCCGTAAGTTCAGAGCCTTCTGGGTGTGATAAAGCCAACCCCTGTCATCTCCACGGTCTTCCTGCTTCCCCTCTACTGAGAAGTGAAAACACCATTCAATTAAGGCAATTAAATTCACCCAAGGATCTTGGGCTCAAAAACCACACTGCAGGCAAGCGGTCAAACCCAGCAGCACAGCAAACCCCAATGGCTTCCTGGGGAAGGACGAGCAGAGATGAGGAGAGGAATGGAACGGCGTGCCCCGCAGCTTAGGAGCGTGCCCTGCGCCTGCAGAGACGGCCCTCCAGCCCTGGTGGGCCGGCCACCGCAGCCTCCCACAGGCAGAGCCCTCCCCAAACGGGAGGGACCCATTGTTACCAGCAGAACCAGCAGTTCCACTCCTGGGGTTGCCACGAACAACTGAGCTGAGAAGTTCCTCAGGATGTGACGTGAAATCGAAATGAAAACCCTCCTTTTCTCCACCTCTGCCTTGATTCTCCCGTGATCTCCAGCCCGTGACCCACAGGCGGTGCTGGTGACACCTCCCAGGACATACCCATTGGAGCCTGAGCCCAGGAGTCACAGATTCAGGGTTTCATCCTGGAGAAAGCACAGGGTGGTCAAATGGTGAAACTGACCTGAATCCCAGCCCCAGTTCTCCTCCTCCTCTCACGCTGTGTGACACTGGGCAATAGCCTGCACCTCTCTGTGTCTTTAATTCTCCACATAGACAACGGTGACAATACGACCTACTCAACCCACCTCAAAGGGGTCATGAGGATCAAACAAGGTGATGGATGCCAAAGTGTGTCACCAGAGTGACATGCACGCACAAGCCATTGTCATCACTGTGTCATCCCTGTACTTAGTCACCATATTGGCTTCGTCTGACTGTGACCCACTTTGGGTGCTGAAAGGTGGTGAGGCTCTTGGGTTGCCAGATAAAGAAACAAGATGTCCAGTATAATTGGAATTTCAGATAAACAATGAATCATTTCTTAGTATAAGTCTATCCCAGACATTGCATGGGACATACTTATGCTAAAAGAAATTTGCTGTTTATCTGACATTCACATTTCACTGGGTATATTTTTACTTGCTCAGTCTGGCAGCCTGGCCATGCCAGACCACCATCTGTTCCCTCCCCTGCCACGTGCTGACCCCAGGACCACGCAAACATTGCATGGGACATACTTATGCTAAAAGAAATTTGCTGTTTGTCTGACATTCACATTTCACTGGGTATATTTTTACTTGCTCAGTCTGGCAGTCTGGCCATGCCAGACCACCATCTGTTCCCTCCCCTGCCACGTGCTGACCCCAGGACCACGCAGACCAGCGTCCCAAGCCCAGCTGTCACTCGCCACCTGTGAGTTGTAGAATATTCTCTTCACCTCCCTGAAGCTGCGTTGTCTCATCTCAAAAGTGAAGCTGATAGTGTACAGCCAAGTGAGTGATTGTGGTCCCTGAGCTGGGGCCTCTAAGGTCCCTGATCAGGGCTCTGGTTCTGTGGGTCCATCACGCTCCCCAGCTGTGGGGCTTGGAAGAGCAGCTGTGTGTGGAGCTTCTGGAATAGTGCCTGGCATGTAGAGGTTGACACGTATCAGTCCCCTCCACCAGCCACTTCCTGTCCTCACAGCCTGGGACACGAGGGGCTGGAGTGGGCCCACAGAAGGTGGGTGGTGTGACCCTCTCAGGTCTGGGTGGGCTGCCAAGAGGAAGACGGGAGAACAAGGGGCAGCAGAGCCAAGAGCCCTTCTCCGTCAGCACACCACACACTCACAGCACACCTCTGTCATCACCTCCTTGCAGCCCAAGAAGCACCCTCAGCAAGAGTAGCTGAAAGCATTTACCAGCGACCCCCATGCACCAGGCACTGCGTCAGTCAAAGATGGACCAGGCCAGAGACCTCACTCCAAGGATCTCAAAGTCTAGTTGGAGAAATGGGTTCCAGCAGGAAAAGAGTGAAATAAGCAGTGCAAGTGATTAAAGAGGAAAAAATCTACAAGGAATAATAGAACAGAGGAGGAAAAGGTCAGCAGTTGTGGCCGGGGGACAGAGAGGGCCAGTCCAGTTAGAGGGACTACACTCAGAGCAGCTGCTCCAGGGCATACGTGGGTTCTCCAGCTCCGTCACTGCACTGAGGGAGGGGAGAGCATGGGGGGATCGAGCTCCCCCACCAAGAGGGCCTTGAGGCTCATGCAGGGATTGAGAGAGAGAACCGTTTATCTGCAAAGAGCAGCTCATTCTAGTCCACAATAGTTCAACAGCATCGTGCAGCGTGACATGGAAAAAAAGCATCAGGCAAGAAAATATTTTGGAAGAGTGAGGATTTAGTGATGACTGTGCTCACCTCAAGAAAAAGCTGTTTCATGAGGATGCACACTCAGATTTGATTGGTTTGGTATCTTCTGACTCAGAAAGATGGCTCTGCAAATCGGAGAAGACAAAACACCTCCTGGGGTGTAACTCTCCCTGCCTCACAGTGACAGTGCACATGTGCACCCAGTTCACACCATGCATATATTCACTGTGGGGTGTCACCAGACTCCTTGCCCCTCCCCAGGGGCTGACCTGGAAAGTCCAGACCACTAATTCCTGCCTCGTGATCCTGCATCCCCTTGTGTGCTCTGGTGTCTTGCAGGCTCAACCCAATGCAAGCTTGACCCTGGCCGGCATCCAGCATCAGGGAACGGAGTGCTGGAAGCCCACTTAACAGTGCTGCCAAGCCCTGCAGGTTGCTGCGCTACACGGCGCAGAGGACGGCATTTCACCTGCTGACACCCATCACTTGGACAACATATCATTCAATGACCATTCGCAATGTGGTCATAAACCCAGCTAACATACTCAACAAATATTTGTGGACACCTGCCCTCCAGAGGGCTTCAAAGCCACCCCCAACTGGGAGCACTGAGAGCAATGAGACAAACAGTGAAATGCAGTCATGAGCTCGCTTCTTATCTCTTCCTGATATAGTGCTAACCAACAGTCACCTTGAAACACCAGCCTAACTTAAATGGCACATGCTGCTTACCTGCATGCCTTCTACCAGCCGGCCTGTGTACAGTCTCGGAGAATAGTCCCATCCACCTGCTTCCATCTTTTACCACAAGCAAATTTTATATATTTTAGGGCTTAGAATCAAAAAGTAAATAAAATCCACTTGGATTCAAGTTCATGAATTGAAATTTGTGATAATTCTACATTTATTGGCTATATTTGACTTTCAATAAAATAAATCTTGCTCAGCCAATCAATAGTGCAAATAATATCATGACAGGGGTGGAGGGATTTGCTCATTTATTTAACAGATGTCTCTTGTGCTGTGCACTGTGACACATGAAGACAGGATTGTTGCAGAGCTGGACAGACATGGGCCCTATCACACTGAAGCAGCCAGGCTAGCAGGAGAGACAAGCATTAAACAACGAGCCACCCAGTGAAATACTTAATTATAATTGTGATAAGAGCTGCAAAGGACATGGGTGTAGCCCATCACGAAAGTATGTAACAGGTGCACTTGAGATAGCCTGAGGAAGTTGCCTTGTTGAAGGGACATGTGCACTGGGCTGCAAAGCATGTGTAGGAGCTAACCAGGTAACAGGGAAAAGACAGAAGTGAAGAATTCCAGGCAGTGGGAGTAACATGTGTAAATGCCCCGAGGCAGGAAGTAGCATGGAATGTTGAAGAAGCTGAGAAAAGGCCAGGGTGGCTGGAAAGCCAACTGTGAGGGGAGGAAACTCCAAGATGAGGATGGAAAGAGAGGATCCTTGCTAAAGAGATTGATTTTCATTCTTTAAAACTGGGAAGGCACTGAGGGTTTAAGCAAGAGGTTGACGTGAATGGAGTTGATTTTTCAAAGCTGCTTCTGGTTGTAGTGCAGGAAGGAATATGGGCTCCTGCAGTGGCCCAAGGGGCATGTGACAGCAGCTTGGGCCACACAGTGATCATGGATATGGAGACCAGCATACAGGGGTAGAGACCTTCGAAAGATAAAACTCATGGGACTTGGAAATGGATGGGGTGGGGGGCGGCACGGGAGGAGGGAGCGGGAGAAGTCTCAGGTGACACTCAGGTTCCTGGGATCCCCAGAGAGAGAACTGGCTTGTGCAGCTCAGGGGCTCCGCTTTAACCATGAAGGGCTGTGAGACGTAGAGCTGTCCAGTGGACAAGTGGAGATGTGGGCTGGAGCTAGACCACTGGCTCGGACACATCATCAGCGCGTGGATGCTCATTGAGACCACAGTGTCAAGACTGCAGAGCAAGAAGAGAAAGGCCCCTGGGCTGGGAGCAGAGGAAATCCAGCAGTCAAGAGGAGGAAGACAGGACTGAACAGCCAGACAGGGAGAGGGAAGAAAAGAGCAGAGGTAGGGAGCACCTCGGGAGGACATTGGCCACAAGCCTGGACTGCAAGCAAAGTCGGATGAGGAGAAAAGTCACCCATCCGAACAGCAACCGGGGTGGGGGGGCGGTAACCAAAGGCAGAGCAAAATGGATTGGGGAAACAATGGAAGTGAGGAGAAAGCACAAGAGAATACAGCCTTTTGCAGGCCACAGACATAAATAGGAACTTAGCATGCCATGAATAAATACTCATTTCCGTTTCTGTGCATTTGTTAGACCAGATTCCAAGACCTTGTTATAACACGGCTTGGCCATGTGCAATTCCTCCTCAATCATGTTACCTAAAGGCAACCATACCCCTTTATCTGAAAGGTGTTCTATGAACCAGACTGCACCAATTCAGGTGGCTGCCTTCAAATGGTTCCAAGTAGGGTGCAAGGCCATTTCTGCGCTGGCCTCTGGAGAGAGCATTCCAGCAGCAAGGACAGGCAGTCCATGAGGCCTGGTTAGGGGGAGCCCAAGTGCCGAGCGACAGGCCCCCTAAGCATCCACAACAGAAATGCCACAGGTCATTCTACACCTACATCTCATCCACGCGTGGCACCAGATGGATTTATTCTCACCCCTAACTCAGCTCAGTGGAGCTGCAGCCGGTGGAGTGGGCTGGTATGTAGTGAGGCAAATGGGTCCATGTGAATTCTTCACAGAGCCTTAAGACCCAAGGCCAAAGGTCTTTCTCAATAAAATGTCTTTTATCTTGCTCCTCTTCATCTGTGCCTCAGTTTGCTTTCCAGGGGGGAAAAAAAAATTAGGGTAAAGATACTCAACTCAGAGCATTGCCACAAACATGTATTGAGCTTCTACAATGACATGCTCAGTACATTAAGGCATGTAAGACTCCCTTTCTGGCTTTAAAGAACTTTCCTTCTAGCTGGGGAGAGAAAGAAGCAAGCACCAATTCCTAAAACACATGAGTTATGATATATGATCTGTGACAATGCGTCCTGAGCTATCGAAAAGGAAAACCCAGCATGCTGGGGGAGGCAGGGATGGGCCTCACCGTATGGTGGGAGACACAAAGTACTCTGTGATTCTCCAAAGAAATATACCCCACAAAGTTCAGTTATGATTTTTAATATTATTAATACCACCTTGGACTAGATTAATATCCAGGAGCTACAAGCTGGGGAAGGTCTTATGGAAGCCCCAATGGTCTGCATTTACAATTTGCATAGTAGATTTATTTTAATTAGTTTACACTTCATTCTGAGCACTCTGAAAATTCTCCTGGGCAGCTTTTTGTTCTTTTAGCTGTCAAAGTAGGTACTCAAGCCTCCTGCCAACAATAAATGGAACACTCTGCTGCTGCTCCCTGAGTGGACTCAGGTCTGCCGGCTCCAGTTCTCTCCACTGCAAAACCGAAGTCCTAGTTCAGTGGGAAAAGGGCCTCTGGTCACATCTTACTAGCAAAAAAGTAATTCACAACTGCGCCAAAAGTATTAGAAATTCCAAAGGCTTGAAACAGGTTTCTGAAGACTCCTTGTACAATGGACAAATTAATGAATATTAGAAAGGATATAAATTGACCTTATGTTGGTTTTCACCAAAAATGCCTATGTTTGGAATTTTGTTGAGTTCTAACATGGATCTAAAAATAAAAGTTGGGCCGGCCTGGTGGCGCACTGCTACAGTGCGCCGCTTGGGAGCGCGGTGGCGCTCCCGCCGAGGGTTCGGATCCCACATAC
>NW_007727480.1:260852-264468 GCF_000696425.1 Galeopterus variegatus | reverse complement strand
GTTCGGATCCCACATACAGACCGGTTCCCGCTCACTGGCTGAGCGAGGTGCGGGCGCAGCGCCGAGGGTTGCGATCCCGTTGCCAGTCCCGGTCCGGTACGGGTGCGACACTGAGGGTTGTGATCCATTGCCGGACACGAAAAAAGACAAAATAAATAAATAAATAAATAAAAATAAAAGTTGAAGGCCAACAGCACTGGGGCATTACTGATGTGTAAGGATGCTTTTTCCACTGAACAGGTGCTTGGTCAGTGGAGTTCCACTGAAATTATTTTCCCTCTTCTTTCTAGATGGGCAGTGATGACATCAAATAGAAGCACGAAAAGAAGTTTTAAAACTACAGATCCTGCAACCCAGTGAGGCAGGCACCTGCAGCCCCCACTGCTGTTAACAGGTATGGAACCGACCCAAGAGCCGGCATCTGGAAACACCTGTTGTTGGGCACTATGCGGAGGGGCACCCCTGGGTAGCGGGGGATGAGGCCAGCTTAATGACTGTCCCATCTGACTCCAGGTATATCAATCAGGATTGAAGAAAACATCTGAATAAAGCTAGCAAGTGGTGATGGGGCCGGGTGGGGGAGTGGTCTCTTGTTCTCCTGAGGCATAAGGAACGTGGTTATTTTCTGAATGCTCTGAAGATCGGTGAACACCCTTCACCACTGTTTGCAATTATGATGTAAACACAAGATCAGCCAGGGTTCTTTGGCCACAAACAACAGGAAAAAACCGGACACATGAAGCAGAATGGATAACTATTAAAAGGAAATTGGAAGTCTTGAAGAGTCAGCGTGAAGGCTGAAGTTCCAGGATAGGAAAGGTTAGGGACCAGGCAGCCCCAGAGCATGCTGAAGGCCCCACCACCAGGAACAGTGCCCATGCACTCTTCTACCCCCCGTGCGTCCAGGAGAAAGAGTACAGTCACCGAGCCTGCTCTGGGTCTCACGTGGGCACTCGCCAGGAGAGCATCGCAAGGCACCTTCACTGACAGCCCCACCAAGACTTTCAAATCTCACAGGGAAAGGAAATTCCCCAAAAGGTGTCAATGTTTAACTTAGAGGAGGATGGTGAAAGCTGAATGTTCCAAAAAAAATAAAAAATAGCAAAACTTGCTAACAGTAGGGGCTATTTAATTTGCTAGGAACTGTTCACTTGACTCTAAGATTCTAAACTTAGGTCTCTAACTACCCTGTTTTCATCCTCTGATGTGGAAGTGTAGAAACCCCCATATTACTGAATTTTGTCATACCAAAATCAAAATCCCAGCATTTGGGACACCGGAAGACTCCCTGACTGTATCTCAAGGAGCAGAAAATCTGACTTCACAGCGGCCAAAGCCACTAAGGTTTCCCACCCCACCCCCCAATAATACATACTCCAGAGTTCTGTCCAGGACCCAGGCCACGTACCTGTCCACCCGCCACCTTCAGCAGTGCTACCAAGGACCTGGGCCACCCACCTGCCCGCCTCAGCAGGTTGGCCTTTAGTTTGCACTGCTTGCCCCCCAGGTTGCAAAGGCAATGCCTTCACATTACAGTTGAACTGTGTCCCTCAAAAATTCATATACTGCAGTCCTAACCCCCAGCCCCTCAGAATGTGACCTTATTTGCAAATAGGGTGGTGGCAGATGTAATTCATTCAGATGGGTCATAGGGTGGGCTCTAATCTGGAATGACTGATGTCCTTATAAAATGGGGAGATGTGGACAGAGAGAGACACACACACAGGGAAAACCGTGTGAAGAAACAGAGAGAGAAGATGCCGTCTACGGGCCGAGGACAGGCCAGCACAGACCCCCCTCATGGCCCTCAGGAGGAACGCCCTGCTGATGCCTCAATTTTGGACTCCAGCCTCCGCAACTGCAAGACAACACATTTCCATCATTTAAGCCATCAGACTTTGCCTGACTTACAATATTTCTGCTTTACGGTGGTGCAAAAATAATAGGCATTCATAGAAACTGTGCTTCAAGTACCGTGAAGCCATTCCATTTACACTTTCAGTGCAGTACTCCATGAGGTATTCAACACTTTATTATCGATATGCTTTGCATTAGATGACTCTGCCCAACCACAGGCCAATGTAAGTGCTCTGAGCACGTTCAAGGTTACATGCTGTGATGTTCAGTAGGTTAGGTGTATTAAATGCAGCATCACCGTCGATATTTTCAACTTACGATGGGTTTATCAGGACGGAAGCCCATTGTAAGTTGAGGGGCCTCTGCTCTGTCATGGCAGGCCTAGCAAAGTAACACACTCAGTTTCAGGAGTCCTGTCTGCATTCAAAGTAGGAAGAAAGGAAGCAACAGGGACTGTTCCTTTGATCAGAAAGACAAGAGCTTTCCAGACATCCGGCTGCTTCCATCCCTGTAACCTGAACCATGGCCCCTGGCCACCCAGCTGCGTGGGAGTCTGAGGATGCGAGCGTCTGGCTTCTGCAGCTTCTGCAGCTTCTGCAGCTTCTGCAGCTTCTGCAGCTTCTGCAGCGGCAGTGGGTGAAGGAGAGGGGGCGTCCGGATAGGTGTGAGGTCGGCCAGCCAGCGGGGTCTGCCTCCCACCCAACCACCTGCACTGATGCTCTCCCCTTTCAAGCGACTCTCTGAAAAGCACGTTCTGCTGTGACACTGTGCTTTCTGGGAGGAAGCAGCCTGATTTTCAAGGCGGGGCAGAGATGTGTGTAAGGAGAGGCCTTCCAGAATGCTCGGTGGTTCCTCATCAGCTCATTCAGTTCGCAGAACACAGGGTCCTGTCCTTTCTCCAGCAGCTCAGTTCTTTCATTCATAAAAAAGCACATCAGGCTGCTGATGAATCAGCCCTGGAAACTCACCGGAGTGCTGTGGTCCAGAGACAGGAAACGACAGCCCCCAGTGAAGCCAGCCAACTGGGAGAGAGACAGACAACACCGACAGCCCAGTGGCTTCGGCTGCTGCAGGACACCTCGGGCACTGTCCCTAACCTCCCGAGCTTGGAAGAGACCATGTGACCCCCACTCTGTGGAAACAGAGAGAACGTCAGAATCACACAAGCACAGACGTCTGTAAGGGAAACACACTGAGGCCACCAGCAGCCAGCCCACAGCCACCCGGCAAGGGAATGTGCAGCCAGGCAGGACCCGGGACTCCTGACATGCACCCCAACTCCTCACTGGGGGCACCTTCATCCTCCATCCCCTAAAGCACTGACAGTTTCATTACCAAGGCCAGCCAAGCAAGGAGGGAAGAGCGCAGCCTGGTCAGCTCCTCGGCTCCTGCTGCTGCTGCTGCTGCTGCTGCTGTCTGGGCTGTCATTGAGGACTTCACAGCACCCTGCCAGACACTCACTGTCCCAGGCTCCCACCACTCGGGCCCACTCCAGGGTTAATATTTGCTACTTTGTCTTTTTATGGGCTCATTTACTTATCCCTTGCTTTGGGCCAGGCACTGTTCTAGGCGTTGGAGGTTTGCATCCCAGTGGGAGTGCTCGGGGCCCAGAAGGAAACAGCATCCTCAGACAGGATCCAAAGAGAATGGAACATACCACCTCACACCCGTTAGGATGGTCCTATCACAAAAAAAAAGAAAGAAAGAAAGAAAAATAGCACATGCTGGCAAGGATGTGGAGACACTGGAATCCTTGCAC
>NW_007727480.1:258634-259396 GCF_000696425.1 Galeopterus variegatus | reverse complement strand
AACGGTTAAGATGGTAAATTTTATATTACATATATTTCACCACAATTTTTTAAAAACAGAAGAGAATGTAATGAAGGGACATTCATTACAACAGAGACAGAATGTGGGAGCCATCCTCAGCACAGCAAAGGGGAGCATGTTGCTGGAGCCCAGTGAGAGTCAGAGCCCAGGGCAGGGGGCATCATTATAGAGGACTGTAGCGTCACCTGGACCCACACCACAGCGAGGGGGGGGGAGATGCCAGGGACACTGGCTACCCCTCCCTCTGGGCTGCTACCAGCATCTCCCACTGGCCACACCCAAGGGCAGGTCAGAGAGTAAGGCCCGGGTGGTGCCGACTCTGGAAACTGTAGCCTCTTGAGATGGCTCTGATAGTCCATGAATAGATAACCCAGTGGTTCGTCAGCTTCTGGCATCTATAGTCTAATCAAGGGATGGGCAAGAAGTAAATTTAGTTTTAGATGTGCTCAGTACCACAAAGATGACAAACCCCACTCTGTGAGAGAGAGTGACTAGAGAGGGCCTACCTCATGGAGTGTCAGGGAAGGACTCTGCAGAAATGACATATCTGAGCTTCAGGAACTGTATGAGCCAGGGTTCTCCAAAAGAACGGAAGCAATAGATACGTGAGCAGAGAGATTTATTTCAAGGAATTGGCTCATGAGACTGCGGAGGTGGGCAAATATGAAATCTGCAGGCTGGAGACCCAGGAGGAGTTGGTGTTAGAGCTCAGTCCAAAGACCTCAGACTTTTTTTTTTTTT
>NW_007727480.1:245542-257343 GCF_000696425.1 Galeopterus variegatus | reverse complement strand
AACACTCTTGACCAATAACTGCCCATGTCTCCCTCCCCCATCATTGCACTCTCTGCTTCTATGAGTTTGACTATTTTAGATCACTCATATAAGTGACATTATGCAGTATCTGTCTTTTTGTGCCTGGCTTATTTCACTTAGCATAATGTCCTTCAGGTCCACCCATGTTGTCACAAATGGCAGGATTTCCTTCTTTTTCAAAGCTGAATAATACTCCATTATATGCGTATCCCACACTTCTTTAGCCGTTCATCCGTCGATGGACATTCATTTTGCTTCCATGTCTTGGCTATTGTGAGTAATGCTTCAGTGAACACATGGATGCAGATATCTCTTTAAGATCGTAATTTCATATTTACCCAGAAGTGGGATTGTTGGATTATATGACAGTTTAATTTTTAATTTTTTGAGGAACCTCCATATTCTTTTCCATAGTGACTGTACCAATTTACATTCCCACCAACAATGCACAGAGGCCTCCTTTTCTCCGTGTCCTTGCCAACACTGGTTATCTTCTGTTTCTTTGATAACAGCCATCCTAAACAGGCATGAGGTGACATCCCACCATGGTTCTGATTAGCATTTCCCTGATGATTAGTGACATTGAGCACTTTTTTTATATACGTAACTATTGGCCATTTGTATGTCTTACTTGGAGAAAGAAACTTCTATTCAGTTCTTTTACCCATTTTTAAATCAGGGTATTTGGTTTTTGGCAGTGATTATTTTGCAAATATTTTTTCCAATTCTGTAGCATGCCTTTTCATTTTTGTAACTTTTATTCATTTATTTATTTTATTTTTCATTGTGCAGAAGCTTTTGAATGATGTAATCCCACTTCTCTATTTTTGCTTCTGTTGCCTGTAACGTCAGTCTTTTTTCTCTTAAGACCTTCAACTGATTGGATGACGCCTACCTACGTTATGGAGAGTAGTCTTCTTTACTCAAAGTCTACTGAGGTTAATGGTAATCCCATCTAAGAGACCTTCACAGCAACATCTAGACTGGTGTTTGTCCAAAAACCGGGTATGACAGGCTAGCCAAGCTGACATGTAAAATTAACCATCACAGGTACCATTACCCACCTGGATGAGCGTGTTGTCTTTGCACAGAGCTACTATGTTGGATGTCCTGTTCACACCCTGCACTTCTTTCTTTTGCAGAGAAAAGAAAATCCTCACTTTGCAGTTGCATCTGGTTGACAAGAAACTCTAATTTCGTGGGAAGAGGGCTGCATCTAACCCTCGCCAGAGTCATCACCAGAGGCGCACCCACAGCCGACAGCGACGCTCTTCCTATAGCCGAGGACAATGCAGGGAAGCAAGAAGTGCACAGATGGGTTCAGCGACTCCTCCAGCATCGGCAGTGTGCTGGATGATGCAGACAGGGAGGTGAGCAGCCTCACAGACCGGGCCTTTCGGAGCTTGTGCATCTCAGAGGACACATCCTTCCACGACTCCGATCTGGCCCTGTCCCCGGACATCAACCGCCAGGTGTTTGGGACTTTTCACCAGGGAACAGTAAGCCACACCCACAGGAAAAGTGGCATTTGGAGCCAGCTACCATCGCAAGGCACAGAGCATGCAGGCTGGGCGGCCACCTTCCAACAGCTCCCCAAGTACGTTCAAGGGGAGGAAAAATATCCCAAAAGCAGTCCCCCGCTGACACCAGCCCAGAGGAGACTGGAGGTGCCAGTTTCTGGCCTGAGGAGCAGCAACAAGCCTATCTCCAAAGTATCATCATTAATTAAATCTTTCGACAGGACTGAGAGCCAATGTTGTGACAACAGGCCTCCTACTAGCAAGCCCCCAGCTCTGAAAAATCCCCCCAAATTTGCTCCTCTCCCAGAAAGCAGTGTCAACTTCTGTTTTGATTCTGCTTTTTTGACAGTCAGGAGAGTGCCTGCCGAAGTCTCCAACATCCATCAGAACAGCCACCAGCCCGGCAGGAAGCATGATGAACAGGAGTGTCCCAAAAACCCTGAAGTGGCCTGTCACAGCTCCAGCAGCTTCCTCCCCACACCTGACAATGTGGCCAATTTATCTGAGTTGCAGCTCCCCTCCCCACCCCACAAGCCAGCCGAGGGGCAGCCTGGGAGAGGCAAGGAGTGGGCGCAGAAAGGCGCCTTTCTGCACAGTGAAAATAGTGCTTTTGAGTCGTGGAACGCCCACCAACCAAAGCTGCTAGAGAGAAAGGACACTGCTGAAACCATCCCAGAAAGCAAAGCTCCCAAACATTATGAGGACATGCCCTTGCTAAGAGAACCCCATCCTCCTGAGCGTATAGTCTCTCCCTGCCAAGTCCGGGCCAGCTGCTGTCAGGAAGAAAACAGACTGGCAGCAGGGGCTCTGTCCACATCTGGACCCTGGGGATCTAGGGATCCCGGAACCCAGGTATTCACTGGGGAGGGAAAAGCTTCCAGCTCACAGCTTGAGCCTCAGGTGAAGTCAACGCAACCCCCATGGAGAAAACCAAAGACTAGCAAAGGAGGAAAAGAAAATCTACAAGATGCTTCGCAAGAAAGACCAGCCAACAGGAGAGGCCTACCTTTGTATACAAAGCACAACCCCCAGGGTCAATTTCCAGAAAATGATGCTCTGGACATGCCTGTGGATCCTCGTGAGCATTACAATCCTCCTTTTAACATCAGTAAACTCTTGACACCCATAATACCCACCAAGCATGCCCTGGAGTCATCAGACAGACAGCCCAGGGACATAACCCCATCCCCTCCAGGACAGCTAAATGGATACCAAGAGAAGGAGCCCGACGAATGTCAGTCGCGAGACAGCTACAAGTCCAAAGCCCCCAGCCTGCTGTTCAACCTCAAGGATGTGCGGAAGCGCGTTAAGAGCACATACAGTTCCTCGCCTCTCTTGAAAGGCCTCGATGAGAAAACCAGAGGTAAGGCAGACCACAAGCAAGAACCCATGAGCAATGGCATCGTCCTTCCCAACAGGCTTGAGGAAAGCCCCCCAAATCAGCTTTCCACGGAGAGACCAGCTGATGCACCTCCTGCATTGCATATCAGTACCCAGAAGGACCCTTCGGATGACCCCAGTGAGTCCTCTGCGGACAGCTACCCAACCCTTAGCTCACCTCCGGCTATCGCCAAGGTCCCCCTCTGTGTCAACAGGGAGGCCACTGAAAGGAGCAGTCACGAAAAGGAGGACGCCAACCGAGAGTTGGAGATGGTCCCCGCCAGGTCCAGCTGGTGTCCAGACTCCGGGGAACCCCGCCCCAGGAAGCACCTATCCCTGAAGCTCTGCGATAGGGAGGCTGAGGCTGAAAAGGGTGCAGAGACGGCGAAGACCCACCAGCTAGAGAACGGGCCCTGGAGATCCATCTCCCTAGAGACAGAACCTGAGAGAGAGGCAGGACTACAGAACACACACTCGAACCAGAAATTGTCCCCAGGGCCCCTGTCTCCTGAGGAGGAGGATGTGTTTTACAGCGACAGCCAGTCTGATTTTACGCCGGCCCTCCAAAGTAAGGCCAAGTTCAGCACCAGCTCTTCAGATCAGTCCTTTGCCTCATTCGACGATCAGCAGAAGACATGGTTTACCGAGAGCCAGCAGGAAGACAGGAGGAAGGACATGAGTGCAGGTGACAGTCAGAAGGACGGGAAGGAAGACGTGGTGGGGAAAGAGGAGCCACAGTACTGTGCCTTAAGTAACGGGCACATGTGCGTGGAAGACCACAGCAAGAGGGGAGCGCTGCAAAGAGAAGGGGAAACTTTTCCTGCTGGAAGACTCAGAAAGGAGGCATGGAGTGAGGAAGCTAATTTCAGAGGCTCTTGGGTTGGGGGAAGTGAGGATACAGCCCTGTCACATGCCAAAGACCTTACCCCCCCACCAGCTTCTGCTACGAACAAGCACATACTGTTTACTATTAAGGACAACACTCTCCGAGCTACCCCTGTAATAAAACCTATCATGCTGCCTCTCCTGAGGACCATGTCCTCAGAGGACCCGCTGGGCAGCAGTCACAAAGAGGAGGAATCGCCAAGGCCAGGATGGGGCGAGGCTGCTGCTCTCTGTGCCCCCAAGAGCCAGGAAATGACTGGCACCCCAACACCAGCAAACACATGGGGCACACACTTGAAGCAGGTGGCCTATGAAGTCACGGAGGACCCTGGGCAAGTGTCCAGCACGGCCAGGATGGAGGCCTTCCAGCCAGCCCCGACGGAGAATCTCCCATCTCCATCACTGGTGGGAGGGGGGGATGGGATGAAGCTCCCCCCAGAGGCAGCCCATAAAGTCGGGAGGAGGGACGGCCAGAGCAGTTCCACAGACTCCAGCAAGCTGGGGGCTCGGTGGCACATCCCCACCATCACTTTACCCGAGGGCGACTTAGAAGACCAGCCAACCCCCCAGCAGCTTGGAACCTGCTGGGAAGAGCAAGCACAGGATTTCAAAAGTCACTTTCTGTCTACACCCAGAACAAGGCCCCCCTGGAGAAAACTGGTCCCAGGAGATGTGGCGAATTCCCCCAACCCCAGCTCCCTGGGGGACAGCAGCGCCTGCTCCCCAGCCGCCAGCAGCGTGTGGGACGACGCTTCCCAGGCCCCCTGCGACCCGGGGCTGCTGCCCGAGGAGCCTCCCAGCGCCAGCCCCTGGGCCAGCCCCGGCCCTGCTAGAGTCACCCGGCGGGAGGATGTGACACACCCCCTGGTGTGGGAGGCAGGTGCCGACCCCCAGCCCGAGCCATGGACAGACCACCCCCGGACACTCTCCCCGAGAGGCTCGTGGCTGGACGTGGCCCCCAGCTCGGCAGGCCCCCCTGAGACACCGGAGCCCCCTGCTCAGCTGGAGAGGGCGGCCGGCAAGCCCCCCGCAGTCCCACCCAAGACGGAGAAGGCCCTGCGGCGGGCCAAGAAGCTGGCAAGCAAGAGGAGAACGGCCGACCAGGCTCAGGAGAAGCCCGGCGAGCCCCGGGAGGCGCAGCCCTGGCCGGGGGACCCGGAGCGCACGGAGCGCACGGAGCGCACGGAGCGCAGGCCGCCGTCCCCCGGAGAGAGGCCCCGCGCCGCCTTCCCCGCGGTCCGGTCCCTGCCCCCTCCCGCGCACCGCCACTCCGTGTCCGGCTTCTTTTCCGAGGCTGCCGGGCGGCGGCCCGGGGGTCCCCAAGCCCTCACACCCCTGCCCCCTTACCCTGCCACCCAGAAGGTCCTCCAGGATCCCCAGTCTGGAGAGTACTTTGTCTTCGACTTGCCGCTGCAGGTGAAAATCAAGACCTTCTATGACCCAGAGACCGGCAAGTACGTCAAGGTCTCGGTCCCATCCTCCCAGGGGGGCTCCCCGGAGCCGCCCCCGCCGGACGCCCCCGCGGCTCCCTATGTGCTGTATGCCGGCTGCCGGCCCGTGCCCGTGACGACCCTGATGCCGCTGCGCTGCTCCTCGCAGCTCAGCGCTCCCACCTTCCTAAGGCAGGGCCCGCGACCCCCCACGGCCAGGCCCCAGAGCGCCCACGAGGCTGGACTGCAGCCGGCCCCGGGGCCTCAGGGCGACTCCACCTGGCACTCTGCAGGCCAGCGCCCCCTCGGGCATCCCCCGAGCCGGGAAGACCAGGGCGCAGAAGCTCCGGGCCTGGGCATCACCTCCACCGACGACCTGGAGGACTTTGCCACAGAAGGCATTTCTTGAGAATTACAGCAGACTGACTCACCCTCACCCCCAAATAAACCCAGAAGAGCTTCCTTCCCTCTCCCCCAGAACAAGCAATCGCTCGCGCACACACAGACATCGACTAATACTTGGCCATTTGAGATCCCTAAAATCCAAAAGGAAGTGGGGTTCTGAGACAGCCCCATCTGAAGGCTCCCTGAGGGAGGGGCACTGCTTGCATGATGCGGTCCCCTCTGTGTCCCTTCCCAGATCTGCTCCACTCCACTCCCCTCTTCCTCTCCCTTCCGCCTGTCCTGGCCTCCCCCGCCCGTCTCTGGCCCTGCCACCAGATTGGGTGTGGTACAGGACACCACAGGCCTGATCCCTAAAGGTCCCTCTGCCCCTGCATCCCACCCACTCCTTCTCAAGGGTAGGCTCCCCTAAGACCCCCCGAAATGCTGAGCCCTGCTGTGGGCAGGGAGCACCCAGCAGGCTGACCACCCACCACACCCCTCCTAGGGTTGGGGGGTGCTTCACCTTGGTTCACCTTGGACACAGCAGTGGGTTTCCAAGTCACCTCAGCAGAACTGGCTGAGGACTAACCCAAGGCAATTTTGCAGAAATATTTATTTGCATAGAATGGGTTTTCTTCACAAAGGAAACTAGCCTCTGAAAGCTATTTTCTGATAAAGAAAAGGCTGCCTTTTAAAAAGTGAAACAAGTTTGCAGATGTGGTTCTGTCCCTGGACTCACGTCTTTCTTCCGTCGGCACAAGGTGGTGGGGTCTCAGCTAGTGAGAAAAGGGTCTTCTGCCCTCCAGGCCTTACAAGGCAGCTGCAGGCCATATAGGGTCTTCACATGTGAACAAAGCTGCCTCCGGCATCTCCTGAAGCCCCAGGGTCCCCCTCATTCCTTACACACCATGCCTTCTTAGGGTCAGGCCCTAAGCTGGTGCCAGTACCTGGCCCAGTACTCAAAAAGAAACTTTTTCCTGAGTCCCCAGTCTTTGGGGATTTGGAGGGAAGTATCTAAACTAACGCAAGGAGTATGGTGACAACCAACCTGGTGCCTTTGAGGATTTGAGTGCAGGTCCCACCATAGGCAGCAGTGCTGGGAAGGGCGGTCCAGGTGGGCTTCCCCTGGGTGGCTTCTGCTGAGGCCTCTTAATTCTTATTCTATGGGAAAGACAGGGGCAAAAAGCACCTCCCTCACTGTTTAGACCTAAGCAGCCATCGGGACCGAGCTGTCCAGGTCCCAAGGGACCGTGCAAAGGCACCGTCCTTGTTCTGTTGGCAAAGGTGCCATTTCCACGCTGCGAGGATGTGATATTCTATGGGAAAGACAGGGGCAAAAAGCACCTCCCTCACTGTTTAGACCTAAGCAGCCATTGGGACCGAGCTGTCCAGGTCCCAGGGGACCGTGCAAAGGCACCGTCCTTGTTCTGTTGGCAAAGGTGCCATTTCCATGCTGCGAGGATGTGGAGGCACACAGCTCACCAAGTCTCAAACTCACAAATACAGGGGCTTCGAGTGTATTCGTGTAGTGATTTGGATTCAGGATTTTATACCTGTTAGTCTTCCCAGCAAGTGCGGCCACACCTGATTTTCATTATGAAATACTCCACAAAGTCCCCCGCTGATGCCAATCAGTTTGGCTACACCTGGTGAGTCAGCCAGGTGACCAGCCAGGAGCGCAGGCGAGCCACTGTCCCAAAAGTCTGGTTTCCACAGGTCACTCCCCAGGGTGCAGGGGAGGACAACGAAGCTGTGTTTTGACTCCACCACAAAATCACCTCAAACATCCTCCATAGTTTTCATCCTACTAAAACTTGAAAAATAATGTCTTGTAAAATTCTCAAGGCCTCAGGAAAAGAAGAGCCTAGCAAAAGGGGAGTCTCTGCCTTCAGTAACAAACCATAGTTACAATAACTATGTCCCCACAAGGACAAATATTACCTGGGGGAATGTATTTGAGGGAAGAAGTCATCTTCTGTCTTAGAAGCAATATCAGCAGGGCTATGGATGGAGCTAAAATTATAAAGATAGGTATTTGAGATTAAGGTCAACCTGTGGGTCCTAACCTCACAACCTTCCCTTGTCTGATTCCTACAGATCGTAACCTTACAGCCTTCCGTTGTCTACCTCTTTTGTACCCTCCCAGGTGCCCCACCTTAGACACGTGTCCTCCAGGAGGCTGTCCCCATGCCCTGATTCTAACCATGTACCTCGCTTTCTGAGCTGGCCAACCCCGTATCCTGTAATTACGTGTTTAACTGTCGGGCTCCTGCACCCACCCGTGGTCAGTTTTGGAGGGAGAAATCTTGCCTGTCTGCATTATTGCAGCCTCCTCAGCAGCTAACACAGAGCCAAGTACAAGACAGGCAATCAGTAAACATCATTAAATTCAGCAGAATTCTTACTTTAAAATTGTTGGGTCGAATCTAGTAAAAAGAATCTTTTGGGACAGCAACCAATGTGATTTTAACTATTTCCTCACTTTTCTCAGCAGATTGTTGGACACGATGTGGACAAGCCCAGTCCCAAGCCAGAGTGGGTCCTCTGCTCCCCGACCCTGGTGCAGCGGGCAGCCAGCAGGTTGCATCTCCCAAATGGGGTCTCAGGGACTGAGACCTGAGAGCAGATGTCCCTCGATGTGAGCCCTAAGTACTCACATCTCACTAATGTTCTTTGATGAGAAATCCCACATCTGCCAACAAAAGGAGGCCAAAAGGCTTGCCCGGCACACACGGAGACATCAAAACCCGAATTAGGACCAAACTGTTATTTGGTTTTGTGATGATGAAATGATGAGGACGTTAGGCAAATTATATTATGTGAAAGTGGCGAATATGCCCAAATTCTGTGTTTACCGTGGAGAGGACACAGCATCGGACTACCGCATTTTGGAGGATTTCATAGCGTTGGTTACCAAGCGGGAGGGCCATGTTAGTACAGATAAAGTTTGACTTTTAAATCACCTATGAAAAATCAAAGCTGCTACTCTTCAGGACCAGGAGGGTAAATTAAAAGTTACTTAATCTCTCTTCCCATTTCCCCCCAATACAATGAATCTAATTTTGGTGTTATGGATAGAGAAATAAATATCCCAAGAAAAAAAAATGGCTCTAAAAGATAAATAGCATCACCACCTAAAGCATCCACACATCCAGGTTTAAATCTGCAAATAGGATTTGAATATTATCAAGCACAGAGGCGCTTTAACAAATTCTAGAGTATCCAGGAGATACTTGACATCTTTATATCTTAATCAGTTTCTCTATCAGTTTTTCAAACAGGTGACTCTGACGGATCTTAGGAAGTCAAGTCAGACACTAAAAGATTTTTCAAATGTCCCAACAAGTTCCAACAGCTTCCTTTGATCATGTTCTTGAGGCTCCAAAATCTTGAAACCAGTTGGCTCCAGCTGAGCGTATCTGTGTAAGGAGACCTGCCCACGTTGTTTTCGCAGAGCATATTATCTCTGCTGACAGGGCTGGCCCACCCAGCCCTGGGAAAGACCTTTGCCTCTTACACTCCGCACGGGGCAGAGAGGGGCAGAAGTCATCAGGAGCCAGGAGAGGGAAGAAAGAAATTTCCTCCAAAAATACTTACATTATATTTTAATCTAATCTGAGTCCTCCAGGCTGTTGACAGAAGATGCTAAGGGCAAGTATTTTTCTAAGTAAATCTGAGCTCTATGTTGATGTACCCGGAGAAGATCTGCTAGGTCCTGCAGAACTCTCAGTGTGACTCCTTTCTCTCTGCCATTCGGGCAGGGACTCCAGCAAGCCAGGTGAGATGTATCCATCCAAGGTGACATCAGTAGGCCCATCCAATTAGGCCATTCTGATTTAAACCAAGAATCTTTTGGACTTTTAATGGGAACTTGGTATCAAAAGAAATCTACTTAAGAATAGTTTTATCATACACCATAAATAAGCTCCTCACTGAGTTTACTGATCACTCAAATTAACCACCATAACTAGCTAGATAGACACACATCGTGAAAGCACATCTCTCCTACCTCCCCTCTCAGCAACAGGGTTATTCTGCAGGAAACAACAGTTTTTAGACATTGGACAACAAGCGACTGAGACCCTGAAGAGAAGGAAAACAAACAAGATGAACCTATGGTTTTACCAGCTTGTTGTCTGGAGACGATTTCCAGGCTGCAGGGTAGGGAGGGGAAACCCACACAGAGCCTAGTAGTCTATCTTTGTGGCCACAGAGATCAGAGTTTGAAGGGGCAAAGGAAGCCAGAATACTGAGGAGGTGGTGGCTTCACATAAGGAAAGCTCTGGAAATCTACAGAGGGGTCCCCTTGAGTTTTTGGCTGAGTAGTGATATGCATGTGTGACAGGAAACTACCAATGCCAGGAAAAGAACCACCAGAAATGCACAGGCAGAACATGCCCAGAGCTCACACAAAGTTGGGAATAGTTTATGCCCCACTCATCAGAGTGAAAATACCTGATAAGACACAGGCATTGGGTAAAATCTTTAGGAGGATAGCACCTTAGTGGTGGGGCGAAATAAATCTTACAGTAAAGGCTCACTGGATCTACCCGGTAGCTACTAGCCAAAGGTGGCTATTTAAAAGTAAATAAAATTAAAAGTTTAGTTACACAGTTGCACTACTCACATAAAAAGTGCTTATGAGCCACATGTGAGCTGTGGCTACCATTTGAGACAGCACAGATTATAGGACATTTTATTATCTAGGTAAGAGCTAAAGGATGCAACTGATTTCAAGTAACTTAGCTGTTCACCAGACAAAATACAATTCCACTTAAAGGAATACAACAAAAGTCAGCAACCAGCAATACAAAAATCACAATGTTCAGTATCCAATCAAATACCTCCAGGTGTGTAAAGGAGCAAGAAAATACAAATAATAACCAAGAAAAAAAAATCACTCAGTAGAAACACCCTGAAATGAAAGAAATAATGAACTAGCAGAGAACATTTAAAAGTCTATTCTAAATATGTTCTATATGTTCCAGAATATAGAGGAAAACATAAGCATGATGAGGGGAGAAATGAAAGATATAAAAAAAACAACCCAAATGTAACTTCTAGAGATGAAAAATACAATATCTGAAATGAAAATACACTGGACGAGAGAGTAGCAGATTAGGCAATTAGAAAAAAATATCAGTGAACTAGAAGACATAGCAATAGAAACCATACAAAATAAAACCCATAGAAAAAGACTTTTTAAAAAGTTGATAGCATCAGTGACCTGTGAAACAATATCAACAGGTTTAATATACACTTAATTGGAATCAAAAAGAGAGATAGAAGAGAGGAGGAGAAAAAAAAAATTGTTTTTGGGCCAGCCCGGTGGCGCACTGCTGTAGTGTGCCACTTGGGAAGCGCGGCGGCGCTCCTGCCGAGGGTTCGGATCCCACATACAGACTGGCCGCTCACTGGCTGAGCGAGGTGCGGGTGTGACACTGAGGGTTGCGATCCGTTGCCGGTCATGAAGAA
The DNA here is from genome assembly GCF_000696425.1 of Galeopterus variegatus. Lineage (NCBI taxonomy): Eukaryota > Metazoa > Chordata > Mammalia > Dermoptera > Cynocephalidae > Galeopterus > Galeopterus variegatus. The sequence goes on along the minus strand of NW_007727480.1, from coordinate 246,248 downwards.
AGACAAAAAAAAGGAAAAAAAAAAAAAGAAAGAAAAAAAAATTGTTTTTAATAATGGTTAGGTTTTTTTCCAAATTTGATAATAAATATTAACTCAGAGATCCAAGAAGCTCAAAAGACCCCAAGCAGAATAAATCCAGAGAAAACCATATCGACCAGTGATAAAGGGAAAATTTTTAAAGCAGCCATAGAAAGCAGATACATTACATTAAAAAGGTCAAAGATAAGAATTATAGAATAATTATCACCAGAAATTATACAAGCATGAAGACAGTCAAGCAACATCTTTAAAGTACTGAAAGAAATACTCTGTCAATCTAGAATTTTTTGCCCAACAAACATATCTTCAAAAATAAAGGTTAAATAAAGACTTTCAGACAAAAATCTAAGAGAACTCATCTCTTGAAGATCTGTACCTCAAGAAATATAAAAACAAGTTCTTTAGGCAGACGGAAAATTATGCCAGAAGGCAATCTGGGAATCTGGGTATACACTAAAGAATTAATGAGCTCTAAAAATGGTAAATATGTGGGTAAATAAAAAGTAATTTTTTGTTATATATAATGTATTTAAAAGACAATTGTTTAGGGCCGAGCCCGTGGCACACTTGGGAGAGTGCGGTGCTGGGAGCGCAGCAGCGCTCCCACCGTGGGTTTGGATCCTATATAGGGATGACCGGTGCACTCACAGCGCTCACTGGCTGAGCG
>NW_007727480.1:240982-244964 GCF_000696425.1 Galeopterus variegatus | reverse complement strand
AGCGCTCACTGGCTGAGCGTGGTGCGGCCGGTCTCAAAAAGGACAAAAAAATAAAATAAAAGACAATTGTTTAAAGCCAAAATAATGGCAATGCAGCGTAGAGTTCACAGCATACACAGAAGTAAAATGTATGTCAACAGTTGCACAGAGGACAAAAGGACGTGAAGAGAAGTATACTGTCGTAAGGTTCTTACAACATATAAGAAGTGTGATGACGTCACTGGGAGGTTGTTTTAAATGAAGAATTAAATTGTAAATCCTAGAGAAACCCCTAAAGAAAAAAATATAAAACCAAACCAACAGTGGAATAAAATAAAATTATAGAAAATAATTCATCCAAAAGAAGGGAAAGACAGAAAAAAAAGAGGATATAGAACAAATATCAAGATGGTAGATTTAAATCCAAAATAGATAACTATATTAAATAGAACTGGTCTAAACACCCAAATTCAGAGATGGAGATGGTCACATTGGATTGAAAAAGAAAAATCCAATTGTAACCTGTCAACAGACATTCACTTTCAATATAAAGTCACAAACAGTTGTCAAAAGTAAAAGCATAGAAAAAGATATACCATGCTAACACTAATCAAAATAAATCTAATATGGGCCGGCCCGGTGGTGCACTGGATGGTGCTCCGCTTGGGAAGTGCGGCGGCGCTCCCGCCCGAGGGTTCGGATCCCGCATACAGACCGGTTCCCGCTCACTGGTTGAGCAAGGCGTGGGGGCAACACCGAGGGTTGCGATCCCGTTGCCAGTCCCCGGTCCGGTACAGGTGCGACACTGAGGGTTGTGATCCATTGCCGGACACGGAAAAAGACAAAAGACAAAAAAAATAAATAAATAAATAAATAAATAATAAATAAATAAATCTAATGTGCCTACATTAATAGCAAGCAAAACAGGTTTCAGAGAAATATTACCAAGAATAAAGAAGGTGATTACATAGTAATTAAGAGGTCCTAATTAAAAACAAAGCTTCAAAACACACAAAGCAAAACATATGTGACAAGAAGAAACAGAAAAAAACATAGCCAAAGATTTCAACATTCTGCTCTTATAATGGATACAAGTAGACAGAAAACCAGTAATGACAAAGAAGACTTCAAAACACTATCAACCAACTTGATCTAATTGATATTTATATAACACTTCAACCAGCATCATCAAAATAGACATTCTGGGCCGGCCCAGTGGCGCACTCGGTAGAGTGCGGCGTTTGGGAGCGCGGCTGCGCTCCCATCGCGGTACGGGCGCAACACCGAGGGTTGCCATCCCGTTACCGGTCACGAAAAAAGACAAAAAGGAAAAAAAGAAATAGACATTCTTTTCACGTGCACCAAAACATTTACAAGTTAGACCATACCCTGGGCCATAAAACAAGTGTCCGTAAATTTCAAAGGATTCAAATATCAAAAAGTATGTTCTCTGACCAAAATAGTTAAATTAGAAATCTGTAACAGAAATACATAAGGAAAATACTTAGAAACTAAATAACATACTTTTTTTTATTTTTTTTTTTGTCCTTTTTGAGACCAGCCACACCGTGCTCAGCCAGTGAGTGCTGTGAGCGCACCGGTCATCCCTATATAGGATCCAAACCCGCGGCGGGAGAGCTGCTGCGCTCCCAGCACCGCACTCTCCCGAGTGCACCACGGGCTCGGCCCTAAATAACATACTTCTAAATAACCCATGAATCAAAGAAGAAATCCAAAGGCAAATTAGGAAGTATTTAACAGAGTGAAAATGAAAACAGAACATATTAACATTTATGGGATGCTGCTAAAAGATTACTTAGAGGATATTTATAGCACTAAACACCTATATTAGAAAAAAAGATGGGGTGGATGAGGGCTGGGGGCCTCAGCCATGCCCCCTGAGTTGCACATCCAGCCTGGCAACGAGGGACCTGCTGCCAAGCCCCCCTGCCCTCCACAACTGGGCCAGGAAAGGAGCCGGCCGTGGGCCAGCCCTGCTCACCCCTCACCTCTGTTTTCCTGTCCCCTCCCCTCCCCCTCCCTCTCCCACTGCTCCACAACATCTTAGAATGTTAAAAATAATAATAATTATTAATTATTTTTTTTAAAGAGAGAGAAAATATAAAATAGGGAAGATCTTTTTCCAGTGATAGCAGTTTCAAGGCATGGAGTCATGGCTGTCTTCAGGCAGATCACCTGGTCTCTTTTGAAAGCAGGTTTTGGGGGGTAACCTTTGTGCCTCTCAATCTCACACAACGCTAAACTAAAACATATGAAAAAGTGTACTGTTTGGCGCTTAATTAAACCTTCTGTTCATTTAGAGTAAAAAAAAAGAAAGAAAAGAAAAGAAAGGTCTCAAACCAATGACCTCAGCTTCTCCCTTAAGAAACTAAAAAAGAAAGAACAAATGAAACCGTAATAAGCAGAAGAAAGGAAATAATAGACATCAATAAAAGTTTTTAAAAACAGAAAAATAAAGAAAATCAATAAAACCATAAACTGATTCTTTAAGAAGCTCAGAAAATTGATAAACCTATGTCCAGGCTAATTAGAATAGAAAGAGAAAAGACACAAATTGCCAATAGCAGAAATCAGAGCAGGAACATAGCTACAGATTCTACAGAAGTCAAAAGAATACGATGGGAATATTATGAATAATGCTGTGCCAAGAAATTTGACAACTTAGATAAAATGAGCAAATTTCTAGAAAGACACAAACTATCACAGCTCTCTCAAAAAGAAATATCTAACTTAAATAGCTTTATATTTATTAAAGAAATTAAAATAGTAGTTTAAAAACTTTCCAACAAGAAATTCCCCAGGTCCAGATAGCTTCACTGGTGACTTCTACCAAAATCTAAGGAAGAAATAATACCAGTTCTATATAAACTCCTCCAAGAACCTGAAGAAGAAAAAAACTTTGCAAGTCATTCTCTGTGGTATTCCAATATAAAACCAGACAAAGACATTACCCAAAAAAGAAAAAAAGACCAATATTCATCATGAATGTAGATAAAAATTCTTACCAAAATTCTAGCAAATTATATATAAAATTATATATAATACACAACATATTACAAATATGCATTAAATGTTGCTATTTATATTATACTAATTTGTATTGTATATAATTTATCCAATACATAATTGTGTGTGTATATATGTGTAAAATAAGCATATATAGTGTATCATGACCAAGAAGGATTATTCACGCCCAAATAAACCAAATGTCCTTCGACTGATGAACAGATAAACAAACATGGTCCATCCATACAGTGGAATACTGCTCACTGACGTCAGGCAGTCAACACCACCCATGCATCTCAAGTGCATTTTTGCAAGAGAAAGCAGTCAGTCTCAGTTGACTACCTATAAAATAGAATACTGTATGATCCCATTTATATGACACTCTAGAAAAAGGAAAAATATACAGACAACGTATCAGTGGTTGCCAGAAGTTGGAGTTTAAGGACAGTTCAACAATAAGGAGGCACAAGAGAATTTGGGGAGTAATAGAAATGTTGGTGGTACTTTCTGGGGGGCCCAAAAGTCAGCCTCAACCTACCCAGTCCTCTTACCAGGTCCGTGACTCTGCCACAGGAAAGCTTTCAAGGGCAGAGTCACAGTAGAAATTGAGAACAAGTTTAATATACTAGATAAAAAATACAGATTCCACAGAGAGTGCGGCATAGCTCCAGAGACTGAGCAGGGCCCATGCCAAGTCTAACATAAAACAAGAAAAACATACTTAACTTCAGTACAGAGTGCAGGCTGGCTCAAGAGAGTGAGCAGCCACTTGCTGAAAGTAAGTTAGATACAAAGTAAAGCACACACACCTCAGCCAGGAAAGTTCCAGTAGCCTCCAGGAAAGTGAACAACAACCGGGCCTGCTGCAGGGATTGGGCTTTTACAGTTTCTCTGTCTAGTGAATATTCAATTAAAGGGGTGGTTCCCAGTTATGTAACATTAGTCCTGCACATGCTCAGTTGGTCTCTTCCTGGAG